>NC_080079.1:73963422-74095223 GCF_949987535.1 Balaenoptera acutorostrata | reverse complement strand
GGGCCCCCTGGAGCTTGGCCCTGGGTCAGCTTCCCCCGAAGCACATAGAGAAGGAGAAGGGGTGACTACTGTCTTGCAGGAGAGGAGAGAATCATCACTAGGCAGGGGCCCCAGCACCGCCCTCCACCCCGTTCCCAGTAGCTTCCGCCCTGCATTCCCATCCTCATCTCAGTGGGTGACAGCGTCTGCCTGGTACCCAGGCCGGGAGTCTGGGAGCCAGCCTAGGTCACAGCGCCTCCTCCTCATCCATCACCAAGAGACGCTGCAGTGGTGGTGGTCGTTCTAATGTCCCACCCCGGAAAATGTGTCCTCACGTTTCCATCTTCTCTCGCAAGCATCGCTGCCGTCACTGCCTTCCTGGAATCTGGCCCCCAGCTCCTGAGTGGTCCCCCGGGCTCTGCGCCCATCCGCACGTGGCCCCCAGCACCACGCTGCAGGCGGGAGGGAGTTGTGAAACGTCCTTCTTGCCTCGCCCAGCACCTGACGGGGAGGCTTCGGCATAAAACCCTGCCTCCCTCCCCTGACTTTTTCGGCCAACACCTCTGCACTCACCTCCCTCCTCACCTGCCCACCGGCTTCCTAAACCCACCACGACGTCTGGCGTCTAGTTCATTCGTACGTCCCCTCTCATCTTCTACGCCCAACGACCTCACGCTCTTGCTTCAAAGCCATGCCCAGGAACGACTTTGCACGTGAGTGCCCCTGACGCATCCCTCTCTGGACATCACCCGTCACAAGCCCTTCTGTGCAATTTCGCTGCCTTTTATCCATCAGACGGACCACAGTGATATCACTCATCTGGCTGGCCTACCTGAAGAAGAGACGTTGTCTCTCGTTTATTCAGTTAACTACCTTAATCATTCATTCATTCAACAGACACTTATTAAGTGCCTACTGTCCACTTCGCAGCGCGTTTTTTATCCCTTACAACTGGAACATCCCTTGACACAGACTAGGTGCCTAGTTGACGGTCGTCACACCAGAAACTGAGATGATGGGATGCCCGTGTGTGTAGCACATGCTAACACGTGTCCTGGGTGCCCCTTTACTTTGGCACTGCTGCCAGGAGGACACTTGAATTCTAGAAAATAGTATATCTTCCCCTCTGGGCTCCTTCACCATAGGTCTCTTCCGACGGGCCACCCCACAGGGCTTCTGGTACCAGGCTTCCTGGGTTCAAATACAGGATTCTGACTCCTAGGACCCGTGTGACCTTGGAACAGCTACTTGGCCTCATTGGGTCTCAGTTTCCCCGCGTACGAAAGAAAGATGATAATAGAAAGAGTACAGACAAGTGAAGCACTTAGAAAAGCACCTGGCACACGAGGAACCGCTCAATAAAAGCTAGCTATTAATATCATTACACACCCCTTCTAGATGGGGAGCCCCTGCCCCATCCTGCCCCATCCTCTGTCTCAGCGCCGAAAATCCTGCCTGGCGTGTGCCAGGGGCTCGGCAAATGCACATTGACAGCGCACTGCCTTGGCCATCACCGTTATCAGATTGTATTTTCACGTGTGAATCTTTGCAACCAGCACGTGAGTTTCTTGTTCAAATTCTTGCCTGTTTCTTAGCATCCTGTCACCAGGTATTAGGTGCTGGGTGGATGTTTGTGGAAAGGAGCGAGGACCTAAGGCCGTCCGTGTCCGACTCAGAAAGGCCACGGGAAGTGCACGGCATCCCAACCAGGACCGCCTGAGGCCCCCTGGAGTTCAGGTTCAATTATGCAACAATTCTTTGCTGGGCCTCCTTTGTGGGGCTAAAGGGAACGTGACTGAAGGCAAGAGTCCAGAGCCGCTGCAGACAAGCAGATGCCAATGTCTGTGTCCTCAAAAGTCAGGAGGATGAGGAATGGAGAGTGACGATCCAGCCTGTGCCAGGGACGGGGCAGCCCTCCAAGGCTCGCAGCTAGTGGGGATCCAGGGGTGTCTGTGTGTGGAGAGAAGACAGGCAGGCCAGACATCCCTGGGCCTCACATCAAGTGCTTAGCACCTCGGAGGATGACAGAATATAAAAGCCCAAAGGGACAAAGACCTGGTTACGAACGAAGCTTAGGATGAAAGGTAATCCAATCTGGGAATTCTTGCATAGGGATGCTGTAGGAGCGTCTAATGGCCACATCCTAGGCTGTTAACAGGTCCTCACCTGGCATTCAGTCTGATTCATTATTTGAGTCCCAGCCCCTCTCCCTGTGGGCCCCTTGGAGCTCTGCCCACTTTTTCTATCCTTGTGTAAAGTTGTAGAAGTGTAGAAGGCCAATCCTGGACTTCACACAATTAAAATGTCAAAAACTCCAGATTCATGAACCTATTTAAATATAATAGGTGAAGCTAGAAAGCTAGAAAATAGATTTAAAACTATAGAAAACTATAAAGCCAGAAGGAAATGTAGGTGACTCTCTTTATAACCTTGATTGGGAAAAGCTCTATTAAACAAAATACAAAAAGGAAAGGCCAGAAGAGAAAAATTTGATTGATTTCACTAATTTGAAAATCAAGGGGGGAGGGATAATTTAGGAATTTGGGAGTAACATATACATACTACCATATATAAGATAGATACACAACAAGGACCTACTGTATAGCACAGGGAACTATACTCAATATTTTGTAATAACCCATAAGGGAAAAGAATCTGAAAAAAGAGGGACTTCCGTGGTGGTCCAGTGGTTAAGACTCCACGCTTCCATCACAGGGGGCACAGGTTCGATCCCTGGTCAGGGAACTAAGATCCCACATGCCACATGGCGTGGCCAATAAAAAGATCTGAAAAAGAATATATATCACTTTGCTGTATACCTGAAACTAACACACATTGTAAATCAACTATACCTCAATAAAATATATATATATATTAAAAAAAAAAAGAAAGTCAAGATTTCTGTTCTGTAATCTGAGACAGAAAAAAGATGGGTGAAAATATTATCTGGGATAAGTTCTAGCCATTTTCTATAACAGATAAATGTTGGTATTTTGAATATGTAGAGAACTCTGGCAAATTAGCGAGAGAAAAAGATAAATAGAATAGAAAAATAGGCAACGTATCTGAGCAGGCGTGTCACAGCGGGGGAACCCTAGTCTAGTGAGTATATCAAGAGGTTTTCAGCCTCACCAGCAATCAAAGCAACCAGGTGGCATAAACTAGGTCTGCAGAGCCAATAATTGGGCCTCCAAAGGACAATAGTGAGTGCAGAATGAAGAAAAGGGAAGAGCATAATATCACAATACCATTTGGATATAATTTGAAACAAACACTACAAAGCAACAGAGGATTTTTAGTATGCTTGTTCATACATATAAATAAGCGTCGGTTAATGGGTGGAGAATGGATTGGATGGACCTCTGAGAACTTCATGACATGGATGTGAAGTGCAGGTGGGGGACGGAGGTACACGAAAATAAAAAGGCAAGAGAGGGGCCTTCCATGACTGGAACTCGGCCTTGAACTTAGGAGTGTGGTCACTCAATCCCACGCACCTGCCGGCCTAATGAATTCTTCTCTTCCCTTGCTGGTCAGTGCCCAGCGGTGCCCACCAGGGCTGGCTTCATACCTGGCAGGCCCAGTGCACAGTGGAAATGCAGGTCTCCTTGTTCAGACAGTAGGGAAAATGTGCTGATGAGGACACTACAATTGAAAACTTTTCCTTTCTTCCCCCTCCTCTCCCTGTCTCACTACCTGCCATGTTGTTTTGTATTTGCTATTGAGTGTCACCCCTTTGGACACGGGGATATCCCCTGGGTGAGTGCAGACCCTCACAGGCTCCTGGGGTCCCCATCCTGGGGCTCAGCAGGGTCCCCCCTTCTGCCAGCTGCCACAGCGAGGGACCATGGCCCAGCCCACAGCAGCCCCCAAGAGACTGCAGCCTCTGGGCCAAGACACACTCGGTACTGGAATCAAGGTGCGCAAGTGGCTCGCCTGCACAGGGTCCCCGGCTGTCACTGTCTCAAGCCGCGCCTCCCCCCGTGCTGTGCCCAGGTCCCTGCTGGGTGGGAAGATGGCAGTGGCTGCTGAGAGGGCACCTGGGGGACGCCAGCGGGCATCTGGGGTGCCAGGGGCTGGGGGAGCTTGCACTGAAGCCCCATCCCAGGGAGGCAGCAAGAGAAGGACCACCTGAAGTCAAGAGGACACATGGGTTTCGGGGTTTTTAAAATTTTTTTTGGAGTCTAGTTGATTTACCATGTTGTGTTAGTTTCTGCTGTACAGCAAAGTGACTCAGTTATACGTATACATATAACCCCTCTTTCTTTAGAATCTTTTCCCCATGTGGCCATTACGCACTATTGAATAGAGTTCCCCGTGCTATACAGCAGGTCCTCGTTGGTTATCTATTTTATATATAGTAGTGCGTATACATCCATCCCAGTCTCCCAATGTATCCCTCCCCATCCTTATCCCCTGGTAACCACGCGAGCACATGCTTTATTGCCCCACTAGACTTCACTTACAAAACACAAATTCAAAACTTAAGTCATTAAGAATTTTAAGACGATGACCACAGGGTATTAACGCCCCGTGCTGTTCACGGTCGCACACCCGTGGAGCTGACCCTGACACTCACCGTGACCAGTGGGCTTCCTGCTCAGGAGTGAACTCTGAATCTCACCGCAGTGCCCTGGGCTCTGCCTCGCCTCCTACAAGCCAGCTGATACTTTTTGGGAGTTTGGCAAGCTGGCTGTTATGTCATTGGGAGCTTGAGATGGGCCATGGTGGGAGCATCTACATCATGCATTGATAAATCGGGGCTCTGTTTTTCCAGGAAACCTGGCTTTCCAGAACATTCTGAGTGTTCCCCATAATTTTCTTCCCTCCATACAGCCAGCCTAAGCCACCACTGACGGTGGGAGGGTCCTGAAGCCCTGGGAGGGCTGCTCGAATTCTAGAGCTAATGCATCCCGCCCAAGGTGTCCCCTTGGCCTGAGCCCTTCGTTTTACAAACAGGGAGCATGGTGCAGATGGGTGAGTGATCTGTCCGGGTGACACCCGGTGAGCCTCAGAATTCGGCTCTCCTCTCAGTGGGCTCGTCAGAGTCACGACTTTGTGATATGGAAAGACATGCAATAGATTGTTAGTTTTATTTTGATTACATGGTGAACTGATCATACTGTAGATATATTTGATTAACAAAATATATTATTAAAATGAATTGTATCTGTTTTTTTGTTTTTTACTTTTTTAACATGTGTGCCAGAAAAGTTTAAATTGCGTAGCTGGCTGGCATCCTATTTCTGTTGGAGATGCTGGTCTATAGCTTACCAGCCCCTGGAACCAGGGGGACCCGTGTGTGCTCGTGTCGGTGTGTGTGTCGGGGCATCTGTGCGCACCTGCTCGAGTGCACAGGCGTGAAGAGCAGGGTAGTTCCCAGGCCCCCTCCTGAAGGAGGCATCCCTCCTGCGTCCTCAAGGTCCAGGAGAAGCTGACTGTCAGCTGCACACTTACTGAGTCCCCCTCGTCCCCCAGGAAGCTGGTGCCCTCGGAGCCCAGGCTCCCAGGGTCTGCCATGCGTCTTCCCGCTTCACCTCTGCATGCCTCTCTCTACGCCCACTTCCTCTTTCAACCCCTCCCCAGATCACGCTGTCATTTTGCCCTGCACCTTCCCTCGTTCAAAGACATTTAACCAGGGGCAAAGTTTCACAGCCTGGACCCGTGTCTGCTGGTCAATGGAGAGTTTGCCCCAGCTTGACCCAAGGCCACGCCCAAGCATTTCCCCTGCCATCCAAAGTAGTTCCCTTTCAAGGTCTCGTCTGTTTGCCAGGAGACAGAAAAGCCCATGACCAGCCCCTGGGACAGATGCATGTGGCCATGTCTGAGCAAGGGGACAAGCTTGCAAAAGCCGGGCAGCCAGCAGTCCACACCCCCGCCCCGCAGGAGCGCCGCTGCGCCCAAGCCTCAGACCTGCCCACGCCCTCCTGGACGCACACATACTCTGCCGCCATCCCCTCCTGGAGCTCGTCCCCAGGCTGGCGGGCTAGCTCCGCGCGGTCAAGGTCTCTGCAGAGCCCCAGGGGTCGTGAGAACGAGGCTTGGGGCAGAGGGCGAGCTCCCTGTGCGGCCGCATAGCAACCGGAGTCTCAGCTCCATGAAACTGCTTGACAACCGGCCTGGGGCTGCTTCCAGTGTAACCTTGCAGATTAGAATCCTGGCTCCGATTTCTTTCTCTGTTGCCCACCCCCAATGCACAAACCAGCCCAGTTGCTATTTGTTCTGTAAAGAGAGTCCCTGGGTGAAGTTTGGAGGGATGGGAAATGTCTACAGGAGCAGTTCCACCAACACCGTCACCGGGCCCAGCCCTGGTGGGGCGCAACGGGTGGGATGGAGAGGAGGATAAAGCAGCAGCAACCATCGTCTTCCCGCCATCACTCAGCCCCAGGCCGCTCCAAAGCAGCTGTGCACACAGCCCAGCAGGCCCGCTCGCTTCTGTCAGGGCTCCTGTCTGCAGGACCCAGCCTGTGGGCACTGGCCGTGCCTTTGCACAGGCAGGGACCGCACTCCTGACGCTGGCGGGGCCGGGGATGTCTGCCGTATGTAATCATGGGCTGTGAACCGTTCGTGAACGGAGAACTTCCAGAGGCCATTGTGCTTGATCGTGCGTTTGCTAACACTCCTAAAATTATATCATTTCCACTCAGATGATCTTTCTCTGCTAGAATCCATAAGCAAAATGATTTTAAGGGCAGAGATCGTATCATTGGACCCACAGTGCCTAGCATTATGCCAGATGTTCAAGAAAAGGTTTATTGTGAACTGAAATAATGATGCTATATGGGAAAAAAAGAGAAATATTTGGATTTGGCATAAAAACTGAGTTTCAATTCTGCTGTGTGTCTTTAGACAAATCACTTACCCTCCCTGAGCTCTTGGTCCCTCACTGGTGTTGTGAGTATAGTAACACAAAGCGCCTGGTCCTGTGGTGGAGATTAAATGATACGATGTCTTCACGACGTCTGGCCAGTAGTAGGAGATCGTTGGCTATGTGATTAAAGTCTTTTATGATCATCATGTTGTCATTGTGGGAGGGGGTTGGAGGGAGTCGATTCAGTCCTTTCCATCTGGCCGGGAAGATCAGTGACGCCCCAGAGAAGCCAAAGGTCGCAGAGAAAGGGCAGTGGGAATTCTCAGTACTCGTCTTCCAAGGCCTGGGCTGGATGTTCTGGAGGGTACAGAGGCAGGCAGGTCATGAGGATGCTGGGAAGGTAGGGCTTATGCACAAGTAACTGGAGGCTTTGGCACGAGAAGGCAGGTGAAGGGCTGGGAGTCCAGCAGAGGCAGCGTAACTCAGAGTCTGAGCCCCGAGGGAGGCCCCCCTCAGGAGGTGGCATTTAGGGAGGGACTCACGCCCGACACAGGTCCCGTGAGGCCCCTCCTCACTCAGAGTTTCTGACTCGTATCCCAAAGAGACATCTATGTGTGTGCAGGTGCCGAGGTGAGGCCTCGGGGAACGCAGTGTCCTCTGGTGGACACACCTGCTTCCAAGGATGCCGCTGGCCTCCCAGACATCTTTGTAGGAATTAGGAAACGTGTCCCTCTCGGAAAGGCCCCTTCCTCGGATCAGAGCCCCAGCTAGGCCAGCAGCACGGAAACTGGATTCCAGGGCCCACTCACCCTGGTCCCAGACTGCAGCATCACACGTGGTGGGGGGGGGGGGGGTCTGTCTGCCCCCCAGACGCCAGCGTATTGATCAGCTCTGTCCCAAGGCAGGTGGCCTGAGGGCCCAGTGTCAGCCTTCCCACGTGGCCCCAGCATTCGTTCTCATGCCCTGGTGACCGTTCCGGACTCAGCCTTAGCCCCTAGCTTTGGACTCTGACCTTGGCTGTTGGTTCTGACTTGGCTGTGTTTGCTCCTCTGTGACCCCTGGCCTGTCCCCTGTTCCCTCTCCTGATCCTGACTCCCCATCTTGGATTCTCTGGGTGGTAGGAAGAATCAGCTCTCCTGGGTTTTCACTTGAGTGGCCTTGAGTAATTGGCGGCATTCCTCCGCTCCGAGGTGGGGATAGTAACGGCGCCCACCACACAGGGTTGATGTGGGGTTAGATCGGCTACAACACTGTCTACGTAAGGGCTCTACCACTGTGGAAGGGGTGTTCGCTTCCCTGCCCTCCTGGTCTCCGCTGGAGCTCCACCTCCTGTCTACTGTGTTCAGCTCTGACCTCTGACATCTGCTGGCAAAGCAACACCTTCCTAATTTGGCAGGTGCTTCTGCTGGCCGCCTTTTCTACGCCTGGCATTAGAATGACATGATTGAAACCAACAATGTCGACACTAAAAGAAAGCAGGATTGACAGGGGGCACCTTGTGAGCTAATGAGGGCAAAATTGCAGCAAGGGGACTTGAAGAAAGTCAGATTCTCCATCCAGCCGTGTCCTGGCAGGAGGGCAAGCTCCCATCCCTGGGGTTAACACAGAGACGTGGGAATGCAGCCATAGGAAGCTCACACATCTGTAGCCATGGGCCGGGGCAGCCCCAAGTCCTGCACGGTCTGGCTCCACTACATATTCAGACCTTTGCTGACCTCAGGGCAAAGAAGTTAAATCTGCAGTATTCAAATCCCAGCTCTGCCATCTACTGGTGTGTTCTCTGGGCCTCAGTTTCCACATCACTAAACTGGGATAATAATCGTCTAATTCACAGCAACACTATGAGAATTAAGAGAGAGTGTGCTTCAACACTTAGCCTGGTGCTCTGCATTGTAACAGGGAAGAACAAATCTGACTCCAAATTGGGTCTGTTTCTTTAACTTTCCTATTCTGTTCTTTTGCTACAAGTTAAGAATGTTGCCTATAGCCTGAAATATACAGGATATCCCATTCTCAAGGCTCTGACCTTTAAAGGTGTAACACTTTCCACTCATATAGAGGTAAAAAGTTGCACAACAGAGAATAACATTTGCCTTGTTGGAGGTTTACAGGAACATCCTGGCCTGACCCACTTTGACAGCTGCAAAAACAAAGGATTTCAACGCCAAGAAGTCTGCAACAACCTACCACACCCCATCCCCTTTCGGTATAAAAGAAGCCTGAATTCCAACTCAGTAAGATGGTTGTTTGGGACACTGGTCCAGTGTTTTCGCAGTCTGCTCGATTCCAATAAAGTGGCTCATCTCTCAATTTATTGGCCTTTTGTGCAGTGAGCAGTCTGCACTTGGACTTGGTAACACCAGGAGTTATTATTATCACCACGTTTGTAGCCAGTGACGTTCACATAAGGGCTCATAGTCACATGTCTGCTGTGGCAGAGGTTGCTAGGTGCCCACACCAACCCTTCTCCCCTTCCTCCGTAGGATCAGAACCCTGGGCACACGTGGGTGGCAATGTGCCCAGCTTCAAGCCTATCTCTCCATTTCTCTTGGAGTTAGTTATGGTCACGTGACTGTACTCTGGCCAGTGAGATGCAAGTGGCCAGAGAGGACAGCGTGGGAGAAGATGCCCTTCCCCCCACCCGGAGCACTGCTCGGGATGGATAAGCAAAGAGCTGAAGGGATCTGGGTGCTGGGGGACTTGGTGGGACCCCCACTGTCTGCATTGCAGCCACCAGAATTTCTTTTCCACCAGAGAGTTGATTAAGCTTATTTAGGTTTTTCTGCCATGTAGACCCAAAACTCATCCTGACTGATTCTATAACTGATATTCAAGCAGGCAGTATGAGCCCAGGAAGGAAGAACGTGGGCACTGACATTGGAGGTGGAATGATGAAGGCAAGACTTGCCTACCTGTGCGAGGGCTGGTGCCCCAGGAGACACCCCGCCTTTACATCCTTATACCTCTATTTTGCACATAGGGCCAATTTCGACCTCTTATTGCACTGGGAAGAGCCCTTCCTGCCAGGGTCTGGGAGTCTCTGTGCTGATGGCCTCACTTGTCTGACTGATGTGCTCTGCACTGATGCTTTCATCTTTCAGATAATTGCATAATCCCTGCATGAGCTGCTCATTACCAGAGCTGGATCTTCTAGGGAAAGGGAAGTAGGTTTGGGGGAATAGTTACGTAGCATGACTTTTATAACATTGTTCCTAGAGAATTGTGTTTTGAGTTGCAAAATACTGATCTGAAAACCATGCTGTACAACTGGACCTAACTGTGAGGTGGAAATTGCTAAAATAATGTGTGTTTTAGCATGCTTCATGCTGACCTTCTCTCATAATCTCTTTTTGGGACTATGTACGCCACAAACATGTCTGCCAGAGGTCCTTGAAGACACATGGCCTCCCTGGCAGGTCCTGAGTCTACAGGCTTTAGTTCAACCTTTCTCTCCTCTCCCCTCTGGGACCCACACTTGGAGAGTGTGATGAGGGATATTTCCTAGGACAGCGGGAATTGTTATGATTCTGGGACATCTTGGCCAAAGAAATCACATATTGCAATCAGTCCCCAGAGTTTTCTTTCTTGGAATGTGTGAAATCAGCCTGAAGATGGTTCTTGGAGAAATGCTCTTCAAATCATGAAATCAGCACAGAACTGAGCTATGTAAAGTCTCTCACAAGAACCTGAAAGGCAACCAGGCCAGAGAGGTCTATGACCTAATTAGATGTATCAATGTACCTAAACAAGGACCATGTCTTTCAGAATATGGTCAGGACAGGCATAGAAAGTCAGAAAAGGAAAGTCATAGAGACAAACGTTGGCAGTGCCCATCTGAGCACGGTCAGGAAGAGCGTTCCACTGACCAAAGGCAAGTCTCAACCAGGTGTGTCTTTATTTTGGATATAGACTTACTGGGTTTTCAGTGACTGATGCTAAACTATGAGCTCCAACAGGGCAGAGGCACTACAGGCAACTTGTTCACAGTAGGCATTCAACAAATGTTGAATAAACTGATGGACTCTTTTAAACATTCAAATCATTCATATACACACATAAATAAATTATATATTGCATTAATTATGCCTTTTTATTCTGTATTCTTAGGTTTGACATCTCAGCACCTTGGTAACCCTGGATGGACTGCTCCTACCAGGGCTAACCAATTCCTAAGGAAGACGAACAACTGCCCTGCAAGTGTGCCTTTCGAATACAAACCAACCAATCCAGAGCCCACATCCCAACCACCACCTCTATCAGGCTCTAACCCTAACCCTAACCCATCCATCTGCCCTAATCATCCCAGGGCCAGGTACCAGACAACTGGGGACGGCTGCTATGCCCCAGAACCTGCTGAAAAATTTCCAACTAGCCAATACTAAGGCTGCTGACCCCGCCTCACTTGTTCCTTCCCATGGAACGCACAATTAAGGCCCTTGCCCACATTTTCCCTGCTCCCTCCACCTCCTGACCAACCCTGGTCCTTCCCCATGTGGCCCTACACGCCACGCTGTCTCTTGTTTCTAGGGATCTGTGAGCTTTATGTTCATAGTTTTATAACTTCTTCCTTCATGATAGTCATTTCTTTGTCTGTGTGCCCTATCGTACTTGTTTAAAACAAATCCTGAGAACCCTTAAATAAATAAATAAATATATATATATATATATATATATATATATAAAAATAAAAAAATATATATATATACATAGATATACATATATATCTATATGCCTCTTGCTATAGCTTATTTTCACCAAATATCTTTTTCATACTTCGCTTCCTATATACTTGCCCTCAGGGAGAGAAAATGTTAGCAGTCAGGCTAGTGTGAACATCTGGTCTACCCGACAGTTCTATTTCTCATTCTAAAATTAAAAACGGTCATTCTGGTTGTATACTTAATTTTCTAGTAAGTTTTGTTAGGGGGAGTCAACATCCCCAGTCCAAAGGGTTCTCGGACCCTGAGGCAGCAAGATGGGGCCGCACTGAGGACGGTGGTCAACCCCCAAACCCAATGCCAGTTTGAGGAGACGAGTCTGCATGGCCGCCTGCCCTCCCCAGCAGCGTCCACACTGCCTGGATGCAGCCTTTCGTCTACACCCTATTCTGAGCTGGTTGATGTATAAAATCCAGCACGGTCCCTGTTGACCCAACACACCTCCAGAAATACGTGTGCTTGCTAAGAACCCTGCCTGTGACCAACCTCTTGGATCTGTAAGTTGCTCCGGGTGAAACATCAAATGAAAGAAAGTCTGACTAGTGAGGAGAACCTCAGATGTGCGATGTCATCTGAACGATGGTTCCAGAGAAGAGCAGTGAGGACCAGAAAACCCAGCCAGGACAGGAGCGGACCAGCCTTCTTCCTTGTCCCCATTCTGGCCACCGCGTCAAGGCCAATCCCAGAGCCAGAGGCAACCGTGCTCTCCCCAGCTGCCTGGAAACTCCTCCCCACTCCCCAACCCGGGCTGTGTAGGAATTTCATCCAAACAGAAGCGTCAAAACAGAGGCTGCTTTGTCTCTGTGATGCTGTCACAGGGGTGCAGTGCCGGAGTCACTGAGGAGTGTCACAGAGCGTCAGAGGACAGGCAGCCTTCCCAGAAGTCGGGGGGTGGGGGCTGGAGCCCTCTACCCTATACACCCTGGCCTCCCCGCCCACCCCAACCTGTGGGCCGGCTTCTACCTTCACTCCTCCCTTTGCTGGCGGGTAGCCTTGGGAGCCACCTTCTGAGTCCCATGGGCCCCCCCTTGTGAAGCTGGGCTGTGGCACAGACCCCCAGGGCCAGGGCTCCAGGTCTGTTTGTGCACAAATGCAGACACAGCCACTGAGAAGCTACTCATCCCACAGTGGGGCTGCCAGAGCCCGGATGGACACGAGTGGAGGTTTCTTTGCGCCAGGGACCTTCTGAACAAATAATTATGGGGTGAGTAGGGGCCAGGGGTGCAGTGGGACAGGAGAGGGTGTGACAACTCATCTAAGCCTTGGTGGCCAGTCCCAGCTAGCATGGGGAGGGAAGAAAATAGAGACATGCCCAAGGCAAGCCTGCAAGTCTGAGTCCCCTGCCTGGGGATCCCCTTTAGTCACTGTAAATGCAAACTCCTGGATGCACCCAGGTGGGATCTGCATCGGCTCCTGGTGGCTCTAGGACCTTCGAGACAGGCTACAGTCAGCCTGCCTTCCTCTGTGGGCTTAGATGAGATGGGAGGAGGGGCAGTGTGGTGTGAGGTGAAGAGTGTGGAACCCAGGGGCCTGACCCTGCCTCGGAGGGCTTCAGGCTCAACCCACAGGAACGAGGCTTTGAGGACCAGCCCTCGTCCTAGGCTGCAGCTCCGAGCAGATGGGCTTTGATCAGCTGATTTTGAAGGTGTTACTATTAATTATCAGAGCAAGGCTCGCATGCATCATCACTCACAGACTGGGTTCTAATTAGAAATCAGTCCTGCTGACGCGGCCACAGACCCACCACCTACTCCCCCAGGAGGCCCAAGAGCCCAGAAACCCATTCGCGTGGACAGATAACAGAAAGCAAAGGTTGGTGAGAAAGGAGGAAAGTGTCGTAAAATGGTAGCGTGATGGTAACATGATGGCTGAGTGGTGAAACTGTCTCAATTCCCCAAAAGGCCAAAGAGAAACATATCTACTCAAGATGCTTTATTCACTAAACAATTGTTTGCATTTTGATTGTCATGGTTCCACGTTTACAGAAGAGTGAAGAATTACACTATCTACGAGAATCTGAATGAGATAGAGTTTGCTCCAAGCAATCCCGTAAAGGCTGCCCACAGAATTCTAGTTAGAACTACCCCAGACTTCAGCTTAGGCATTTTCTCCCTTTAGAGTCCTGACATCTGTATTTGGATGTTTCCCGAGTATCTCTTACATACTGGGTCCCGCAGTGAATTTATGACACATCTACACTGTTATTGTTCTCTGTGTCAATAAATATGACTCACCTCTCTGCCTCCCCTTCCAAAGAATCACAAAGTCCTCTGCCTTCAAAATAACTTAAGGGGGACCTTCCCGGTGGTCCCGTGGTTGAGACTCCACCTTCCAGTGCAGGGGACACGGGTTCGATCCCTGGTTGGGGAACTAAGATCCCACATGCTGTGCGGTATGGCCAAAAGAAAAAAAAAATACACTTAAAATCTACTGACTTTGACTTTTTTCCAACTCTGAGGTCTCCCCTGCTCCCCACCCTCCTGGTCCAAACAGCCACTGTCTCCGTTTTGGAGATCCACAGTGCCCCCTACCTGCTCTTCTCCCACCCACCCTGCCTTCCTTCTGATTTTCTCTGCATAGCAAAGAGAGTGAGATTTTAAAAATAAAAATACGACCTTTCCACTTGCCTGCTTGGAGTCTGGCAGTGGCCTCCCCGTTTCTCTGCCTGTGCCCTGCAGGCTTTGCTGGAGGCCTCCTCTCTCGGCCCGTCCTGTCACTCACTAACCTCCAGCCAGACTGGCCTCTTCCTCCTGCCTCAAGCTGCTCAAACTCCCTCTGCCTCAGCACCACTTCCTAAGAAAAGATGCTCTGATCGCTCAGACAGGGCTGGTCCCCCTCTTCTACCATCTCACAGCCCCAGGGTTTTCTTTCACAACCCTTTCATCCCGTGAATGATGCGTGCAGTTCTTTTTCTTTTTTTTTCTATTGATGTATAGTTGATTTACAATGTTTCTGGGGTACAGCAAAGTGATTCACTTATACATACATATATATATATGCCTTTTTTTGGATTCTTTTCCATTGTAGGTTATTAAAAGGTCTTGAATATAGTTCCCTGTGCTATATAATAGGTCCTTGTTGTTTATCTATTTTATATATAGTAGTGCATATCTGTTAATCCCAAACTCCTAATTTATCCCTCCCCGCCTTTCCCCTTTGGTAACTGTAAGTTTGTTTTCTATGTCTGTGAGTCTATTTCTATTTTGTGAATGATTTGTATCATTTCTCTTAGATTCCACATATAAGTGATATCACATGATATTTGCCTTTCTCTGTCTTACTTCACTTAGCATGATAATCTCTAGGTCCATCCATGTTGCTGCAAATGGCATTATTTCATTCTTTTATATGGCTGAGTAGTATTCCATTGTATATATATATGTACCACATCTTCTTTATCCATGCCTCTGTCAATGGACCTTGTGCAGTTCTTTTTCTAACACCCTTCCCCCTATAAACCACAAGCTCCCTGAGGGCAGAGACATGTCCTTTGGTCACACTGCGTGCCTGGTGTAGTACTTGCCACCTAGTAGACACGTGGTCAATCTTTGTTGAATGAATGAATGACTGTGTTAGTTAATGAATTCCAGTTCAGCAGCTAAAGCAACAGTCCACCAAGTGACCCAAAGAGTCAGAATATAGAGGTGGAAGAGCTGTGTAGACAGAAGAGGTGTTTTTCTTCACTGACTTGCAGAAATACAACTTTTAGGCACATGCCCCTACAGAGTCTTCCAAGAGTTGATGGTCCTAACTCTCAGGAGTTGGTGTAACTGCAGTAGGGAGTGTACAGCGAAGGGCTGCTGGGCATACAGAGGCGGGGCTCAGAATCAGCCCCAGGACCCTGGTCTGGTCAGACTTGCTCTAAACCGGGATGACCTACAGCAGGGAGGCCCCGTCTCTGGAACGCTCCGGCAGAGGCTGAACAGCAAACATGAAGAGGGTCACGTAGGGGACCCTGGGGAAGAGGCTGTGTTGTTCCAAGTGCCCTTTCAACCCCCGAGACTCTATTGTGCTGCCTGATCCAGCCCTTTTCCAACCATGGCCTTCCTTCCAGAGAATCTGAGTGCAGCCTACCCGTGGCTCTTGCTGCCCTGCCTTTCTTCTTGCTTTCTTACCGCTAAGACGAGGAGCAATTACTAGGACCAACTGGGGGCCGACTCCTAGGTTGCTCTGATATAACCAGGCCTTTCACTTCTGATTTAGAATTGGGATATCGAAGGCCGAGATCATGGTGCATATCTGAAATGAATGGTTACTTTGGACTTTTGAAAGCAGAAGCCAACTGAGTGAGAGAGAGAAAGAGAGAGTCAGACAGACAGACGGATGGACAGAAAGAAGGCAGGAAGAGGAAGGATGAAGGAGAAAGAATAGTTGGTCCCTCAGAAGCTGTAAGAGGAGTGTGTGTGTGTGTGTGTCTGTGAGATAGTGAGGAGAGAGGAAGGGGTGGGGAGGGCAAAGTAGGTCCCAACACTTAACCTTCATGTTCCAGTTTTCTTCTCTGTGCGGCCCAGATGTAACTTGACATTTTATACGTTGAAGTGGGAAATGATAGCTTGACAAGTTTTCTGTTCTTTGCAACCAGTTTCCTAACCAAGATGGTCTGTGTACCTCGTGGGTCCAGGGTCTCTGCATCTCGCCTAGATTTCTGGCGACACCGCCCAAGAGTCTCCCATAGACACAGTTGATGCTCTCAGATAGGATGGCCCTCTGCTTTCTCTTGCTAATCCATCTGTCCTCTGAAGCAGCAAAGGGCTAACGGACAGATGGGGAGGGCCACCAGCACCCCGCATCCCCCGGCCCATGGCTTCCTCTTTGGCAGGTCCACATGTGTGTCCAGTTTTGCACAGGTGATCCAGCTAGAGAAAACCAAAGCCAGCACTCTCTTCAGCCTTCAGGCACCACATTGTGGACCATCTCCTGGTTTATACCATCCAACACGCAGCTTGATTCTGATGCCAAGGTAAGAGTACCGTCTCACAGTCTGACCTACAACCGGATACGTTTACTCTGGAAGGCACTGGTTAAAGCGAGATTGCTAACCACCTGTGTATTTTATCAGATCGGAGGTGGCCTCAAGTCAGAAAGTCTAGTGCTGGCAGGGCTCTCTTGCCTGCCTCTGCAGAGATAAACACAGATTGAGGCGGCAGCCATGGATGCTTATATGGGGTCACAGATGGGGAGAGCTGGAAAGAAACTGAGAATTACTCTAACCAGCGTCCCTCATTAAGTATCAATTAAAATGAACTAAATGATACATAAATATGTATTCATTGAAAACAAACAAGTACAGAGGACTTTTCCCCTTATATCACATGCCCCACAGTAATTGTGTTAGCATTACTAATCATTTTGTATATTTACATAGACATTTTATATAAATGGAATCTTTCCATGCTTATTGTTTTGAGACTTGCTTCTCATTCCTTAAGAATGTGTCTTGGAGGTCTTTCCATTCAGTATACATTTCTTTAACAATTGCATGATATTCCATGGTAGGGATGTACCCTAGTTTATGTAATAATCCACCAGCAATAGTCCCTTTAGTTTGTTTCCAATTTTTTATTAGTACAAACAGTGTTGCAATTATCTTTACTTATCATTTTGTGCACCTGTGCAGATATTTTTTTAAGACTAGATTCTTAAAGTGGAACTACAATGATGGCATAAATACAAAAGTATATAGACATGGCCAAATTTTGATCCCTCAAAGATAAACAATCTATCTCCTAGGAACATTGTATGAGAGTGAATATCTTTTTCCATCAACATTAGGTATTTTCAGTCTTTTTAATTTTTGCCAATCACATAGGTGAAAAAAGAAATTTGTATTTTATATTGAACTTCCATGCATACATTTTCAAGTGTTTATTGGCCATATGAATTTCTTTATGTTAATTACCTGCTCCTATCTTTTCTAAAATTTTTTATTTTTCTTCTATTTATTGACTTGTAAAAACTCCTTCTATATCTTGTTCATTAAACATTTGTCCATAGCAATATTCTTAATAGTCTTGCTTATTTTTAAACTTTTTATCATTTTTGTCATAAATTGTGATTTTCAGGTAATCAGAATTGCCTGCCTTTTTCTTTGGAACACTTAAGTTCTATTTCTTGTTTAGAAAGGCCTTCTATGTGATGAGATTTTTTGCCTATTTTTAAATACTTGTTGTCCATTTACCTCTGTCCATTTGGAATTTGTTTTTGTATATACTGTGAGCATAGTATCTAACTTTATTCTTCTTTCACAGATGATTAGCCAACTTCTTTGTCATAATTTATTCAACTAATTAATGAAATAACTTCATTATTTCACTACTGATTTGGAGTACAAATTTGATCACATATTGAGTTAATGGTATGTTTCTTGCCTCTTTTTCTAATCCATTGATTTCTCGTTCTAATTATCTAGTCTAGGCTATTAATATTCTGGGTTTTTTTCTGGGTTATTTCTTTTTCATATATAATAGTTTTATTGAGATATAATTCACATACCATATAGTTCACCCATTTGAAGTGCACAACTTAATGATTTTTAATGTATTCATAGACTTGTGCAATTGTCAGCACAATTAACTTTAGGACATTTTCATTACCCCCCTAAATCCCACACCCAATAGCAATCACTTTCCATTTCCCCTGAGCTCCCCAGACCTAGGCAGTAACTGTTCTGCTTTCTGTCTCCATAGAGACAGAAATTTGTTTATTCTGGGCATTTCATATAAACGGAATCATACAATATGTGGTCTTTTATGTCTGGCTTCTTTCACTTAGAATAACGTTTTCAAGCTTCACCCATACCACACATAGCATGTATCAGAACTTCATTTCTTTTTCTCTTTTTTAACTTCATCTCTTTTTATCGCCAAATAATACTGCATTATATGAATATACCACATTTTATTTATCCATTCATCAGTTGATGGACTGCTGGGGTTATTTCTAGGTTTGGCCACGATGAGTACTGCTGCTGTAAACATTTGTGTAAAAGGGGACATATATTTTCATTTTTCTTGAGTATATTACCAAGAGTGAAACTGCTAAGTCTTATGGTAACGCTGTGTTTAACCTTTCTGAGGCATTTCCAGACTGTTTTTTCACAGCACTGCACCATTTTACAACTCTACCAGTAGGGTGTGAGGGTCCCAATTCCTCCACTCCTGGCCAACATTTGCTGTTGTCTTTTTTATTACAGCCATTCTCATGGTTGTGAAGTGGTTATTTCACTGTGGTTTTGACTTGAGCAAGGCTAATGATGCTGGGCATCTTTCCATGTGCTGATTGAGAGGATGGGAGAGTAGGCATTGGATGAAAGAGGACAAACACATCAGATTGGAGATGCACAGCTGAGAAGCGTGATGACTTTCATATCTGCCTAACAGCAACGGCACTTACATGTCCTTGAAAAAAAAAATAGTGGCATCTATTTAAAAGGCGAGGCCTGTTTTTAATCTTCAAGTTCACAAGATATTTGTAAATACTCTGTGACCTAAATACTTGAAAACACTGGCTTAAATCATTTAATTCATTTTTACTTCCCATTGCCTCCCTCTCAATTTACAGATAAGAACTAGAATCTTGGTTTTGCTAGAGTAACTTGCTTAAGATACTGGATTATCCAGGAAGAAAGACATCACGGGTGTTAGATTTTGTTTTGTTTTGTTTTGTTTTGTTTTGTTTGCACTTTAATGTCTTATGGTCCCACATACTCTCAAAAGATCAAAACATTTGTCCAGTCCAGCACACCTCAGATGAGTAGTTTCATTGGCTTGGAGCTATCTTTTTAGGATCAACACTGAAAATAACTTGATAAAGGAGGTGGCATTCTCTAACATTAAGTTTGGGGTATACTTATAAACCATATGCACTTATGTCGTTAACTGTTCTTCATGCGAGGGCTTTTGTTTCTCTTCTTTTCTGTTAAAATACAATTTGCAGCCATCTGAGGATAGCTGCTGAGTGTTACTTCCCCTTCATCTTTTGCAAGTTCTCTTAAACAAACAATCTGTACCCAGGGCAAGGAGCTTGTACCTCATTCTGAGGGTGCTGAGTGCCGGAGCTTGCTGAGCATGTAGGTGGGTTTCTCCCCAGGACTTTAATGAAGGGTTTTTCTTTTCCTTTCGGTGGAGCGTCCCCAGCCTAGTTGGTACAGAGGCACCTCGTGACCACAATGATGGATTTCGACTGCCTCAAATTGCTGAGTTTGGCAAATCTCTTCAACACAGTAACAGTTGCTAAGCATCTTGCCCAGCTGTGGCCTTTTTTGCTCCTGGAGCAATACAGTGGACATTATTCATCCCTTAGAAAAAGGCTATTAAAACATCCCACAAGACACTCAATTACATGAAGCAGGTGCCTGCAAAAGAAGACTAAACATTCCACAGCCAAATATGATGATCTGGTACTAACTCCTGTTTCCTGAAAGCCTAATTTATTACTTGTCTCTCAATTAAAGTGAGGCTTTAGGCAGAAAATGATATTGTACTGGCTGGGCTTAATGTTCCAATGCGGAGGACATTAGTCTCACTTTCTCTGCTGAGTTTGGTTGGGACAATTTTAGTAATTAACCATCAAATTCTTCTCAAAGTCTCAACTATTGAATAGCTTTTTGTATTTTACCTCCAAGATTTAGCACCACAGACACTAATAGATGCTAGGAGGAATTCTAAGCTCGTGTAGCAAAATGGTTTGCTAAACAGAGTAAACTGGAGCCAGGCATCTCTGCCTGGTTGAGCCTGAAATGTTCCCTGTTACCTGTTTATCATAGTTTTCTCCCAGACAGGATGATACTCGATGGGAGGTCTGTCTGCCCTTGGCGCCCCGGCAGACATTGCTAATCCATCACAGATTTCTCTCCTGTCATAGAATCCTTCTTTCCGTTAGGACCAGAGAGCCACTATGAATTGGTCAAAGTTGTCATGCTTCATGAAACTAATGTGCTTTGAGGGGCATAAGTGTTTTTTGATGAAAGTGTTCTGGGTGTAAAAAAAAGTGTAAAACCACCGATCTACTAAAATTCTCTCATTTTAGAGATAAAATGAAGGCTCGGTCCAAGAACATACCACAGTTTTATGGTAAAAACCAAAATGAGTTATTGTCTCTTATCTCCCAGAAGAATAGGACAGAGTATCTTTCCTCTTGTCGGTAGCCTCACTAATCTTTACAGCTGTCTACAAACAACTGTCTCTTTGGAATGATCTGACCAGTACCTCGAATGCTTTCACCTCCGTGTACAGGTGGCCCTCCATATCCACGGGCTCTGCGTCAGTGGACCCAGTCAACCATGGATCTAAAATATTAAAAAAAAAATTCCAGAAAGTTTCAGAAAGCAAAATTTAAATTTGCAGCATGCCAGAAACTATTTACATAGCGTTCACATTGTGTTTACAACTTTTTACATAGCATTTATGTTGTGGTAGGTATTATAAGTAATCCAGAGATGATTTAAAGAATATGGGAGGATGTCCGTAGGTTACATGCAAATACCATGCCATTTTATATAAAGGACTTGAGCATCTGCAGAGTTTGGGATCTGTGGAACCAATCCCCTGCAGATACCAGGGGTCAACTGTAAATGGCTCATCCTTCGTACTGAGAGCAGTAACTGTTGAAACTAATGATTGTTCTCCTTTTGCAGTCCTACCAGTTCAGGATACACGTTTGTTAGCACAGACCTCGCACCCAGCTGATAAGAGGAAGACGGGGTGGGGGAATGGAGAGGAAGAGGGAACAACCTCGCTGAACATGGTATGCCAAGTACTCTACACATGCTGTCACATCAAACTCTGGCATAACTCTGACACAAACTCTGAATAACCCCACAAGGGAGACCAATATCCCATTATAATAGAGAAGGGAACAGGCTGGAGATATAAAGAAACATGCCTAAGATCTGATAACTAGTAAGACCTTTGTCTAATTTGAACCCCAAACGGTATTATCACAAAGCTTGTGCTTTTGCAAATTTAAAGAATGTACAGATTTACTATGAGAAAAACAATTTTCCATAATTTTGAATATGAACCCACAAA
The DNA here is from genome assembly GCF_949987535.1 of Balaenoptera acutorostrata. Taxonomy (NCBI): domain Eukaryota; kingdom Metazoa; phylum Chordata; class Mammalia; order Artiodactyla; family Balaenopteridae; genus Balaenoptera; species Balaenoptera acutorostrata. The sequence goes on along the minus strand of NC_080079.1, from coordinate 74,073,687 downwards.
TCTCCTGGTTTCTGTGGAGCCCAGTTTGAGAAACACCACATCAGAAGTGATGTGCTAACAGCGGGAAGGGCAAAATAACAAAGCAGTTAAGAGCTACTGGCTCTGAGGCCTGACTGCCAGCTGGGTCCAGATCCAGCCCTTCCCAGCTGTGTAACATGGGGCAGGTCACTTAACACCTCTGTGCCTGTTTCTCATCTGTAAAATGCAGATGACAATAGCCATCCCGCAGGGTTGCTGTGAGGATAAAATGAGCACCTACATTAGAAAATATGAAGAATAGTACCTGGTGTACAATTAGGGAAACAAATGTACGCAGTGCTAGTGTCTAAGTATGAACCACATGAAACATAGAAACCAAGCTGGAGTTATGAGCTGATGATCTCAGAAAGTACATGCTGATTTTTTTAATAGTAATGGAAAATGGTAGGACAAAATTTTAAAAAAACCAAGTCATTTTCAAACATTCTGATCTCTGAGAATATATCCTCCCAGCCTAATTTGAGAAATACTGCAAAGAACTGTTATTTTTTAAAATATTGAGCCAACCTTGGCTCCCACCCATTAAACGGGAGTCCTGCACAATTCACATCCTCTTGTTTATGACTGTGAAAGAATTCTAAAGAGACATAGTTCAGCCCCGGAAACCAGGCTAGTCCAAAGCAAACAAAAGCGTGGAACTAATTAGATTAGTGAATTGATTGTGAGGTGTGGCCTATTTGCAGACATGAGCTCAAACCCAGCAGTGACACCTCTGAATCATCAGAGCCCGAGGGAAGGGTCTGGATCCTGGGACACTTACACCAGTCATGGAGTGGGACGCAGACCCCAAGTTCCTTGCCCCTCTCGCAGTCCTGGATTCTGGGGTTTTCCCTGTGCAAGTTTTCCCGTTCTTTGTCACCCGAGAGATACGGGAACTTTTAAGTTATACCAGCTCTGCTGCTCTGATCGGAAGCAAAAAGCATTTCACCCCCTTGTAACAATTGATGCTTATGCAGCAAAGAAAAAGATGCAAGAGGCAGGGAAGTAGGCACTAAATTACCCAGTAACCAGCATCATTTGCTTCTTCCCCAGCGCTCAGCCCTCCCGGTTCACACGTCTTGTATCAAAGTGCACTTGTATCTAGAAAACAGCGGGAGAGCATCGGGAATTTTCTCAGGAACAAGCAGCTTATTGATGAAAGAGGGCAGAGTTGGAGAAAACGCTAGGCAGACAATAGAGTGCTGAAATCAATGAGGTAGAAATGAATGCTTCCCCATCATTTCAATCAGATCAATCCAATCACTGAGCTAGCTGGTCATGATATAGAAAGGTCCCCAGGAAGCCTAACGGTACAATTAGTGTTCGAGAAGATGTGACCCAGACAGCTAATATCTCCCCCCAAGGCTAAGGCCACATGACTTGCTTTTAACAACCAGGAAGGAAGGGCACTGCTCTTCACATCTTCCTTTACAAGCTGGTCGTCATTTGCCTCCTTTCTCTGCCCTATAAGGACTCTTGTTAAAAATTCAGGAATGATGCCAGCTACCAAGGTAGACGGATCTGGAGTATATGACAGATAAAGTAATCTAGCACTATTATTAACAGCAGGCATGTTGTTTCTAGGCTGTTTTATGGCTCATTTTCAAAGCACCATCCTTATCCAAGAAAGGGAAATGTATTTCTTACGTCTAGGGCAGTTACAATGGTCTGCAATGAATAGGGTTGCTGTGACAACGTGACCAACTTTTCCATGGTTGGCAGGTGAGTAAACTGGGTTTTACTAGGAGTTATTAAATATGGTTTTTGGCTGATTTACTACCTGCTGGGTTTCCATAGAAGTTGAGCATATAAATACACTAGGCCCGCAGCATTAATCTTTTGTTCTTAATTCATTGTTGTTTCCAACATGCAGACAGACGCGAGTGGCTGTGCTGAGGAGATGGGGAGGCAGAATGCTAGGGCTGCTTCTATAACAGGGACCAGAGCATACGTGGGTGGCAGCCGTTGCCCACCTCTTGCAGTCTTAGCAGAACTGGTCCAGTCTTCCTCCTGTCGAGATGTACAGTGGTCAGGGACTTCCCTAGACAGGGGCATCCTGGGATCTTCTAGCTGCCCTTGCACACATGGTCTCCGACCAGGAATGGAACCCGTGGCCCCTGCAGTGGAATCACGGAGCCCTAACCACTGGACAACCAGGGAAGTCCTCATGAGTGTCCCTCTTGAAAGCCAGACCCTGGACACATGCCCTGGACCCTGTCCACTCTCACCTGTCACCTGCGTAATCAACTCTCCTCTCTCCCACATCAGTGAGCTCCCATGCCTACCACTTCATTCCCATCAGCATATAAACGCTATCACTTCTTTTTTTTGTTTGTTTGTTTCAGGCATTATATCTAAAATACAACTTTTTTAACATTATGATCACATGGATCTTACAAAGTTTCATTTACAACGTCAATGTAACACTTTATAAATAGCATTTCTTGTACAGAGTGCTCCGAAGGAAGAGAAATATGTATAGCCATTTGTTTTCATTGATACATTTATTTATTTATTTTTATCTTTGGCTGCGTTGGGTCTTCGTTGCTACACGCGGGCTTTCTCTAGTTGTGGCGAGCGGGGGCTACTCTTCGTTGCGGTGTGTGGGCTTCTCACTGCGGTGGCTTCTCTTGTTGCAGAGTACGGGCTTCAGTAGTTGCAGCACGCAGGCTCAGTAGTTGTGGCTCGTGGGCTCTAGAGCGCAGGCTCAGTAGTTGTGGCACACGGGCTTAGTTGCTCTGCGGCATGTGGGACCTTACCGGACCAGGGCTCGAACCCGTGTCCCCTGCACTGGCAGGCGGATTCTTAACAACTGCGCCATCAGGGAAGTCCTTCATTAATACATTTCTATTCTGTCCTGCAATTTCTATTCTGTTCTACTGAAAAGGTGGAATGTGTCTGGCACAAAATAACCCCTAGGAGTTACAAATCAGAAAACAACACTTTTAAAACAATTCTTACTTTTCTCGTAGAAATATAAAAACTGTGGTTTATGGGGAAGAAATTAAAAAGGTAAAGTCTAACAATTGTGGAGGCGGCTTTAACACTGAGTTTTGTCCCTTAAAGCAACTTGTCGACAGCAGTAAGTTCAATGCTATCATTTCTCCTGTTTTAAAAACACACTCCCTTCCAACTACTGTCCCCATTGTAACGCCTTTATTCACTGTCCTGATTTCCTCTCTTCCCACTCTCTTTGGAGCCCACTCTTATGGGGTCTGGGCTCCACCCGTGCCCTGGAATAACGGTCAACGTTACCTCAAAGCTTTGTGCGGTCTTGTCCTGTGGTCACTTCTCCATCCTCATCTCAATCAGTCACATCTGACAAATTTCATCACCTCTCCTTTCTGAAATGTTTTCTTTAGTAGGTTTCTGGAACATTCCACCTTCTTGTTTTTTCTCCCGCATCCCTGACCGTTCCTTCTCAGGATGGTTTTCCCAGATTCCTCTCCCTTTCCTGACCTAAGTGCTGGAGGCCCCATCTTCTCCACTCACATGTCAACTTTCATCAGGACCACGATTCCCACATGCATGATGCCATGTCTTCATGAACTTCTAGCACACACTGAAGCCACGTCCAGGAAGCATCTGAAGCTTTGCATACCCTGGACGGAATTCTTTGATTCCCAGCTTTCCAGCTGCCACAAACCTACTCTTCCTTCATGTTCTTCATCATGGTAAACTGCTGTAGCATCTTTCCAGGTGGGCAAAAGATCCCTGATGAAAGTGCCTTTATATGTCAATTCCCTGAAGGTCTTTAAGCATCCGCCCTCATGCTCGAAAATCCTATCTGATGATAAATTACAGAGCCATGCTTCCCTTGATTCTTCTTTTCACTCCCATCTCTCAACATTTCCTGTTGGCTCCACAGGCTAAATATATTCTGAATTTGACCACTTCTCACCACCTCCACTGTGACCACTGCCATCATTGGGCCACCGTCATCTCAAGCTTGGCGGCCGCCGGTTGGGACTAACTGGTCTCCTTGCTCTGCTTCTGCTTCCGGCGACTGGCTTCCCAGCCATGGCAACCCAAGTGGCCTTTCAAAGGCAGCTCGTGCCACCCCCTGTTCAGAACCTTCCAGTGGCTTCCCATTGTCTGGAGAGTAGAAGCAGATGTGCCCGGCCTCCTCTCTGACTTCATTCGCACTCCCGCCCACACCTCTCTACTGTTCCTCAGCTACGTCCCCACCTCGGAGTCTGGGCCTCTGCCATTCCCTCTGCAGAAGGCTTTTCCCCCAGAGGTCCCCACGGCACACTTCATTCAGGCCCCTGCTGGCCAGTTACTGAGCAGAGGCTGTCACTATTTCTCCACTGCCTCACCTGCCTTTACCTTTACTTACACAGCTTATTCTTCTTACCTGTCATTTTATTGCACTTGTGTCTGTCCCACTGGCTTGCGTATTCCATGCAGGCTCTGTCTGTTTTGTTGTATTCATCTAACTGATTAGACCCTGGAACAGTGACATGCCTGTAGGAGGGCTACTGTACTAAATATTTTCCTATAAAGTCATTGAAAAACGTGAACGATTGGTTGGAGGGCTAAAGCAGATGCTCCATGGTTGGAATTTGTTTAATTCATTTGAATAATGATAATAACTGTAATTTGTGCCAAGCCGTTCACCCCCATATTTAATCCTTCTGAAAACAAGGTGCTTGCTATTATCATACCCATTTAACAGAAAAATGGGAATGAAAGCACAGAGAGGCTGAAGGCCTTGCCCAGGTTCACATGACAGGTCAATGGCAGAGCTGTTTTGGACCCCAGGCAAGCCAACTTCAGAGGTCAAGTTCATGACTGTTACGCTAGAAGAATTGCAAATGTAACATTCCATGGATTTTTCACAAAGGAGAGAACTGGAACATTCTTGTCGGTGGTGACCTCATTTCTGTAGTTTCTGTCTTCTCCATGAATGAAACGTCCTGAGAGCAGGAACTTTGGTGGATGTGTGTTGACTCTACAACTCAGTGCCTCAGCCCCTCCCTCCCCGGCCACCAAGATGCTGCTTGAACACCTGCGGATGTAGCTTCTCCCTGACCTTGGGCCAACAAGAGCCCAGGCTGGGGCCCTGCGGGTCATCAGCCGTGCCCTCCCCAGGCCCTCAGAGCACTGACCAGCCAGTGGGGACCCCTGCTCCAGGCCTCTGTGAGTAGCCTGTGGACTCATCTGGGCCTTCTGCCTGGCTCACTGGTTTGAATGTTTATCTCCCACTTGCATCCTCAGTCCCCTCTCACAGCCACTCTGGGAACAGAACACCTGCGTCTGCATGCCAACTGGTCAGCCTAATGGTCTGACTTCCTCACCCAGATCCAGTGGCCTCCTTTTGAGACAGGCTGGGACCTGGGACCTGGGACCCTTTGCCGCAGTGCTTGCACCTGGACAAAAGTCTCCTTGAGCAACAAAATACAAAGAAACCATCAGGGACTGAAAATAACTACGGGCATGCGCAGTTGGGGCAAATTATGGACAACAAGATACAAAAAGACTAAAAAACGCAACTGCCACTTCTGCAGAGCTGGGAGCAAAAGCAGGTACTGCGCACGCCCCCTGCACACAACACCACCTGAGGGGTGGGCAGACCACCTAAGACACCCCTCCAGCCTGACCCCTGGACACACCCCTACCCTCACCCTATATAAGGAACAAGCTCGCCCCCTGCCTCAGCGGGCAAGAAAGCAAGAAAACCTGTTACTCGTTTTCACTCCCCCGCTGCTACAGCAGCAGACCCAGTAAAGCCTTGCCTGAATTTCTTGTCTGGCCTCTTATCAATTTCTATTGATTAAGGAGACCAAGAACCCTGGTTGGTAAGTTTTCCGGAAGCCCCAAATGCTCCCCTCCTGGAGAGACCCATCTTTGACCACAGACCTCATCCTGAATTGGGCTTGAGTTGTTATTATTGCTGTTATAACAGCACTTTGTTATTAATATTATTGCAGCTAATTTTGTTAAGCACTTGGCATACAGTGGTTCAAATAATTTTCACAATTACCCTGTGAGACAGGCTCTATTATCATTCCCATATTATTGAGGAGACATCTGGGGTTTTGGAGGGGTTAAATAAATTACCCCAGGTCACCCATGTGGCCTGTAGCAGTGGTAGGATTCAAATCCAGACATCCTAGCTGCAAAAGCCACTACCCTGCTTCTCGAATACTCTTTATTAGGTGCTAGACCAAGGGCTCCCTACTAAGAAAGGATCACTCACCCACACTACCCTAAGGGAATCTTCAGAAGCCTTGGCCAACACCTACCCAAACTTAGGCTGTGCTTGTGTCAATCTGTTTGGGGCGGGGGGGCCTCCAACCTGCCATGGATCCAGGGCAGGTCCATGACCATCTGTCCCCCCAACAACTGGGTGGCCTCCTTGGCCTGGGGCCAGCTGATGGCCATAGTACTTGATACATGGTAGGTGCTGAAGCAATTCTGTTGCATGAGTCGTCATCGGCTCATTAAGAGCACACCATTGGAGGGAAAGTTATTTATTACGAAACAAACTTTGGAAAGATAAAAATAAGACTAAGTACCAGGAGTGAGAAAAATTCTTTAAGAGAAGAGAGAAGAAGTTGGAAGAATATTGAAAGAAGAGAAAAAGCATAAAGAAGCCCCATAAATCACAGCAGCATTATTTTTACCTACATGGTCCTTCTTTATTTTCCGTCTCTGGCACCAAACAATTCATCATTCCTGTTTCATGCTAAGTGCTCCGAAAATAGCACCTAGCCCAAAATTTGAATGGGAGATAGTTTAGAAAGAATAGCAAAATGTTGAACCATCTGAATTCCTGACTTTTCTGTAGCGTCCCCCGTCCCACCTCCCCACACACTTGGCGTCATTGCCCTGCACTGACACAAATAGAGCAAGAATAACAGAAGTGGGGCAGGGGGGCACCTGATATTTAGCAGGAGCGCTGAGTGTGCGTTAGTGTCTGCCTCACATTCCTCTGTGTCTGTCCTGCACGTGGCAGCATAGCCAGAAAGCCCAGGATCAGCATCAGCTTCCTACTGTAGTGTGTGTGTGCGTGTGAGTGTGTGTGTGTGTCTGTGTGCTGGGGAGACACTGAGTAGGTGGTGGGTACGTGGTGTGGGTAAGCAGCCCGGAGCTGAGCTATAACCCATCCATGTCTGGGCTGGGGGAGGAGGCAAGGGGGGTTGGCAACACAGACAAGGTGCTGAAAAGCAAAATACTTTGAGAAGACAGCTTTTGTAAGCAACGCATGTAGTACCACACCCCACGCCGCAGCCAAGTCTTTTCAGAAGCTCCTCAAACGATTATAGACTCTTAGCTTTCCATTTAGAAATGAGCACTTGGAAACAATTCTCCAAATTAGATACTTTAAAATCTACCCCTGGAACCCTACTGATACTATTAATTCGCACTAAATTAAAGAGAGGATTGGTTTTTCCTTGCAAAGGAAACTTCCCCATCAATAAGTAATTACGGCCAGCACATCCCGAGTGGATGAGACTTGGGGAGCCTAGCGTCGCCCCCCGCCCCCCACCGCTTGTGGCGGTCCAGCCAGGGCTCAGCCTATGGACGCCTGCCCTGGCCCTGACCTCTCCGCCCCCATCACCAACATGGTCACACTCTTCATCAGTTTTCCCGTATTTCATCTGTCCAGAGGTTGCGCTAAGCGATTTACATTCAGAATCCCACTGAAAGCTCACAGCACCCCTATGTTAATCATTATTTTTCCCATTTTGAAGGATGTGGAAATCGACGCTAAGTAGCTGGGCGGGAATTCAGACTCAGGTTGGTTGGATGTTCATCACATCAGCATCGTGACCCTCAGCAGAAGAGCACACTGTCGGGATGGAAGACAACCGGGGCACCAAACAAAGCGAGGAACCGTCCACACAGCCGGCTGGTCTGAACTTCCCAGGCTGCTCGTGTTGGCTGGGGAGCTGATGGAAGTCCTGGGACAGTCCTTCAACCCCTCTCCCAGTGGCCAGCACGGCGGCTGCAAATGCGAGCAGAACCAGAGTGAAGGCACTGGTCCCCTCTATTCGGGGAAAGCTGGGCTCCGTCTTTAAGAGGAAGGGCTGCCACTCTCTTCCAGGGCTCCTGTGCGAATGCATTTCCTGTAACTCAGGAGGTATAGCTCAAGCTTGCAGGGGCACCGTTCCCACGACCCTCACACTCTACACAACTGGGGAGAAAAGGATGCTTTGGACAGGATACGGCTCTTATCTCTTCTCTCCCTAAGTGTTCTGCTCAATAAAAAGTCTGTGATCCTCTTGAAGATGGTTGCCACAGCTCCTGGTCCAAAAGCCCGAGTGGTGCTGATGCAAGGTGCCTTGCCTCTGACCCCAATCTCATCTTTTCTATCTCACCCAGGGAAACTGACTGCCTGTCTGGGCTTCTAATCAGGTGGTAGGTAGGACCTCTGTGAAAGCCAGAGGAGGGGCTCAGGGGGGCAAGAGGAGCCGCCCCCAGGCAGCCAGGACAGGTTAGGGGTAAGCATCACATTTTTGAATCCTCAGGCTTGCATCCCTCTATTTTCCCACAAAGCTCCAGCCCATGCCTTCAAGTTCTAGGCCTCCACTCTTGCCACCTCCTGGCTGCTACCCTGGACCTGCCCTCTTGGGCCCTTTGCCGCCCCCCGGTCTTTTATTTGTAAGGGATTGTGCTTCCTTCCCTCAGTTCCTCAGGATGTGCTGAGCTTGGTTCCCGGGGCATCAGGACTGTAGACTCTTCTGGAGAATGGCTGCCTTCCCTGCTCTGTATTTTTTGACAACTATCCATCACCTTTTCCCTTGCTGCCATGTTATTAACAAAAGCACCAATACCTCCCTTCACCCCTGCACTGCCCATTGGACAAAAGGACGGGGGTGATCGCTTAACACACCCTAAAGGGCCTGGAGTAGACCCTTCTCCACCTGTGCCCTTTGCACAGGGAAAGGGTCTTCTGGACCAAGAGAACTGCCTACCTGGACCCCACGATCACTCACCACACTCCAGGTACCCAAATACCAGAATCCCCTGCTCTAATGTCACTGAAACTTATTTTAGGGCCTGCCTGGACTTACGTCCAGGGCCATCCTCCTGGGCAGGTTCTGCAGCCAGTGTTCTCACCTCTAGGTCAGAGGGGTGGCTGCTTTGGGGGGTGTGGACAGAACCAGGACGTGGGCAGGGGTGTTCACCTGGGTGCACGTGAGGATGCTAGTGATAGAGAAAGAGCCAAGTACGGGAAGAGAAGCGAAGATGCGAGGATGAGGGGAGGGGAATGGAGATGCAGATTCTAAACTAGAACCCAACTTTCCAGGACATTTTAAAAATTGAGACTTAATTTCACATTCTGTAAAATTCACCCATTCAAATTGTACAATTCAATAGTTTTTACTGTATTTACAAGGTCTTACAACCATAATCACTGTCTAATTCCAGAACATTTTGTCAGCCCCAAAAGAAACCCGATATCCTTTAGTAGTCACCCTTCTGGTCTCCACCAATCTTTCTGTCTCTACAGATTTGCCTGTTCTGGACATTTCATACAAATGGAATTGTACAACATGTGGTTTTTTGTGACTGGCTTCTCTCATTTAGCATAATGTTTTCAAGGTTCATCCATGTTGGAACATGTATCAGTACTTCAATAGTGGCTGAATAACATTTCATTATACCACCTTTTGTTCATCCACTCATCGATTGATGGGCATTTGGGCTTTTTCCACCTCTTGGCTAGTATGAATAATGCTACCAGGAGCATTCATTAGTTTTTGGGTAGACTTGTGATTTCAATTCTCTTGGGCATATACCTACGAGTGGAATTGCTGAGCCATATGATAATTCTAAGTTTAACTTTTGAAGAATTTCAAGACTGTTTTTCCAAAGTGGCTGAACCATTTTCCATTCCCACCACTAATATATGAGGGTTGCAATTTTTCTGCATCCTCACCAACATCTGTTATTATCTGTTATTTTTATTAGAACCAACCTAGTGGGTGTGAAATGGTACCTCACTGTGGTTTTGTTTGTATTTCCTTAAGGGCTAATGATATTGAGCCTCTTTTAACGTACTTTTTGCCGATTTGTATTTGTTCTTTGTACAAATATATATTCCAATTCTTTGTCCATTTAAAAACTGGGTTATTTGTCTTCTTACTGTTGAATTATAAGAGTTTTTAAAAATAAATTCTGGGGCTTCCCTGGTGGTGCAGTGGTTGAGAATCTGCCTGCCAATGCAGGGGACACGGGTTTGAGCCCTGGTCTGGGAAGATCCCACATGCCGCGGAGCAACTAGGCCCGTGAGCCACAATTACTGAGCCTGCGCGTCTGGAGCCTGTGCTCCGCAACAAGAGAGGCCGCGATAATGAGAGGCCCGCGCACCGCGATGAAGAGTGGCCCCCGCTCGCCGCAACTACAGGAAGCCCTCGCACAGAAACAAAGACCCAACACAGCCATAAATAAATAAATAAATAAATAAATAGATAGATAGATAGATAGATAGATAGATAAATAGATAAATAAATAAATAAACCCAAAGTTAAAAAAAAAATTCTGGATACTAGATCCTTGCCAAATATGTGATTGAAAATATATTCTTCCATTCTGTGAGTTGTCTTTTCACTTATTTGATGGTGTTCTTCAAAGCATGAAAGCTTTTAATTTTGATGACGTCCAATTTATCTCTTTTTTCTTTTGTTGCTTGTGCTTTTGGTGCCACATCTAAGACACCATTGCTTGATCTAACGTCATATCTATGTTTTCTTCTAATTCCAAGTCGTTTTGAAAGAATAGTGGTCAAGATAGAAGGGGAGAACCTTTTTTATTTATCAGTTTTTTAGTTTAAAACTTGTAAATATTTTGATGTGGCATACGACCCTCCATTTGTTCCAAGCCCTACAATATTGACGGTGGAGCTTGACGTTGAGAAGCAGAATTAACTATGAAGTTCTGAAGTGATGGATGCATTAACTTTGCTTTCTGGCTGCCTAGTTCTCATTCTGCGCTTGATTTTCCCATCTAGAAAATTCCTCACTCAGCCCAGGCCTGCTTCTGGTTCTAGCCATCAATATGTCTTCTAAATTTCACAATATGTATTTGAATTTTAAAAATAAAATGTACTTAAACCCCACTTATAACTTATATTTTAACACAGATGGCTCTGATTTTGAGATTAACTCAATGGATCTTTTTTAGATACATATGCATTCTTTTAGGCATTGTAATGGTCTGAATGTTTGTGTCCTTGCAAAATTCATATGTTGAAATCCTAATGCCCAATGTGAAGATATTAGAGGTGGAGACCTTGGAGGTGATGAGGTCATGAAGGTGGGGCCCTCATGAATGGGATTAGTGCCCTTATAAAAGAGGCCCCAGAGAGCTCCCTCACCTCGTCTACCCTGTGAGGACACAGTGAGAAATCAGCCATCTATGAACCAGGAAGCAAGGTCTCACCAGACATGGAATTTGCCAGAGCCTTGATCTTAGACTTCCCAGCCTCCAGAACTGTGAGAAACAAATTTCTGTCATTTATAAGATACCTAGTTTATAATATTCTCTTATAGCAGCCCAAACAGACCAAGACAGGCATCACTGAGGGAAACATGCAGATAAGTCCCAGTGAGAATGTTGTCGGGATGCCTGCCATCTGGAGAACTCTGGAACCTCAGACCAAGGTCCAGAGCCATCAGCAGAGCAAGCTGCAGAGGTCCACTGAGTCACGGAGCAGAAAAGTGGCCCTTTAGGAAGGATGTGGGTAGCAAGAAAGTTAGTTCTGTGGGAAGTCAGAGTCAGCACCACCAGCCCATAGGGCCTTTTCCCTCCTGGTGCTCTGGTGGCTGCACTTCTCGCTCTTAGGCCTTGGTGCCTCCCTCTGTGCCCCAAGCTGTCGCTTATCTTACTCCTTCTCCTTTACTCCCATGCCCGTGTCACTCCTATTTTCCAGTGATCACATAAAGTCCAAAAGAGTCCAAACAGTCTCCTAGGGACAGATTTTTGCCTCGGTGGGTATGTGGGTGGGGTGGGCACAGGTGCCTAAAGTTTTCAATTCCTGCTTCAGTCCACTTCCTACTGAACAGGTGTCAATGTCACAGCACCTCGCCCCTCCTTGGCATGAATCCCATTTCCTGTTGTCTGTTGAGGCTGCAGGGCAGGAGTTAGATGGGCAGAATGCCAGATTTGCTCATTGTAAAGCAATGACCGAGGTTTTATGAAGCCAAGGTCTATCAAATTCCTCCACAAACGGAATCCTCAGACTTGAGGTGTTGAAACCCAGTCGCTCATCCTCAGCCAGGTCTTCAAAACGCATTGTCTGTGCCTGGTGTTTTTCTGCCTAGAAAGAGATACCAGATCAGCACAAACAGAGATTTTAATTCAGCTGCGTTTGGCCTATGGAAACAATTACTCAGTTTTAGTGTCCCAGACTCTCCAATGCTGATGAAGACAGGATTAGCATTTTAAGGATTGCCTCCTTTTCCCTCCTATTATTATTTAATTATGAAGGATTTATTGCTAGGGGATGCCAAGCACACACCAGAGGAAACAAAGGTAAAAGTTGATGGGGCTGGCTCGCTGCCAACCTAGAAGCCAATTTACACTCTGAAAGCTCAGAGAAACTTGAACCCTGCCAGGTGAGAAGTTAAAACTGGGGAGAAATGCAGAACACTTTGTGCACTGTGGAAGGGGAGCCCCAGCTCCCTGAGCCTTAATTACAGTTAGAAGGTGTCCTTCCCCCCATCCCATCCCTGCAGGGCATGGCCCCATCATCTGTTTCTCCACTTGCAAAGCAGACCATTTATTTCATGAGTAGACAAAGCTCTTGGAAGGGGAGCAGCAGGGCCAGATAATAAACCACGGCAGTAAAGTTTCCAGAGCTAAATAACTCAGACTCACGACTCTCATAATCTGCCCTGGCCACAGAGTGTAGTCTATTAAGAAGTTCATTTTCTTCCCATTTAAGCACAAACCTCTAGTCTTTTCTGATTGTTGTTCAAGTTCAATGTGTCGGTCCAAAAGCTAATTGACCTTCAGACTATAGATTTCTTCCTAGTTCTTTCCCAGGGGTATTCGCATTCAACGGGTGCCAAACTCTAGCTCAGAAAGTATTAAACTACTGCTTCAAGGCACGAGTCCGCAAGTGCAGGGAATAGATATCTTTCTTAGGGCCAGTAAATGGAGACTGATGCTTGTTTGCCTCTGGGCACACAAGACTCTAAAGGGCTTCTCAGCATTGAGGGTATTTGTCCAGTAGCCATTGCCAAGACTTCACATGTGAAGTGTCCTTTATAATTTACAAAGCCCTGGGTGGACATCTATTGCCTGTCCATCCACCACCCTCTGGTCCCACTTCTCCACCTTCTGGGATGTTTTCCGCCCCCATCTCCACCATGCGGTTCCTGCAGGAGGGCCCATATTTCACAGACCCTGTCCTCCTGGCCACAGTTGATTGGGTGAAGGCTGGTCACCTGACCTAAGATGGGCCAATCAGAGGCCTTCCCTGTAATTTTGGGGAGCAGAGTCAGTTCTCTCTGTTGGTGAAACAGTGGACGTGAAAGCTGGGTTGTCATTGGCTTTGGGTTCTGACGTGTGCAGGAAATTAGTCTCCAGAGAAAGAGATGAAGCCTCCAAGCAGAGAGGTAAGAAATGAAGAGAAAGTTCTGGCAGCCTTTCAGCTTCTGGTTCTAGGGGCTCTTGGGTGTGGCTGTTCTCCCTTCGGTTAGCGTGTATGAGATCCTCCAGCAACCTTTTACAAAATTCCCCATTTTGCCTAAAAGTAGGAGTCCCGTTTTTTGAAGCCAAAACAGCTCTGATGATTTCACACACTTTATCTCATTTTAATCTCCCAAGTCTTGTCTGGAAGGTATTATTACCCCCATTTTGGAAATAATAAACATGAGGCCCAGAGAGGTCAAGTAGGTGTGGGAAAGTCATGTAGCTCTTACAAGGCAAAAGCAGGACCCTACCTGGTCTGGACATTTCAGGCCCAGGGTTTCTCTCCTTCCTTCCAGCTGAGTCCTAAGATCCCTGGCCGCAGCTTGCACTGCACTGCCCATGGTTCTCTAACCTTCGGCAGCTTGCAGGCTTGGACAGGCATGCCTCTGGGAGTGCTGCAGTTATAAAAGGAGGGTCTATTCCCTCAGCGCGCTCCCCTTTCAGCTTTATTTGCAGTGTTCTCTCCAGCTCCTGCCACTGTCACTTAGATTTTAATTCATCAGCTCGGCTGCAGCTGGTGTCATCTGCCGGGATTTTGCTGGTTATTAACTATCTCCAGTGTTCTCACCCGGGAGCGTGCTCCAGCTGACTTAGACTCTGGATGAATTATACACATCGACCCAGCACCGCCTCCCCGGGCAAGATGCTTCCCAAGACCCCCAAGACGCAGGCCTGTTCCGCTACCCACATACCCTGACCCGGGGTTTCTAACTCAGCCGGAAGTTCTCCGTGTTGTCTATTCCAAAGACACTGAAGGGTTTGTCAAACAAAGGAGAGCTGATGCCACAGCTACCAGGGCTCCAGCTGCCAGGGCACAGCCCCTCTTGCCCCGCGGCCCCTCACACCTGTCCTGGCCTCTCCTACTGCTCTGGGCCCCTCCCATCTACTCTGGCCCCTCCCACTCTCCAAGGAGTGACAATGGCATCAGCAGCCATGGAACAACACAGCTTTGCCCTTGTCACAGCCCATCGGTAACTGAAGAGAAACACCTTGGGACGGGTGGCACCTTTGAGGGATCAGGTCTGAACCTGCAGGCGACGAACCCATTAGAAAGAGCCTGTCCTGTCCTTGGTTTCTCACTCTCTTTCCTTTTTCTTTCTGGTTGGGAATCTGGCTGAGACCCAGGCAGGGGCTGGCCAGACTCGCTATTTCTGGCCCCTCATAGCCAACAATTAGGACTGGTATGGCTCAGCCCAGGAGAATGAAAATCGAGATTTTTTTACAGATACTTTTTCTCTTTTACGAAACTCTATGTTGGGGGAAAACAAGGATTAACTATAAACTTTCAAGCGAAGAAAATGATTTTGTAAAAGAAAAAAAGAAAATTCCTGTAAAGCCACAACTTCTCGGTTCTCCTTTCTCCACTGAGCTCCTGGTCCTTCTTGACCCCCTGCACATCCGCACTGGGGAAGCAGTCTGACCTCAGTTTTCCAGGTGTGCCCTCCAGGGCTTAGGTCCAGAGCAAGTTAGCAGTGAAGGCAGTAGGAGAAGCCAGGCCCCTCAGTCAAGGACTCTTGTCCATTCGAAGACATGCCTGGCAGCCTTCAAATATAAAACACTCTGATGAATGACTCAGACCTGAGACACCCCCCCCCCCCGAGAGGGGTTGATTAGGTCCAGGTCATACGTCCAGCCCAACAACAAGATAATTGTCCTTGCTTTGAACACAATCTCAAATGTTTCCTCATAGGAGGTAGTTAGACAAATTATAATTGTCTATCAGAGAGCTGAGCCTTACACTCTGGATCTACCCAAAAGGAACGGAACACGCAGCTGGTACCAAAGTACAGCTTAAAATGACAAAGCCATGCTGCCTCAAGACAGGATGTCCAGAAGACAGGACACCATATTTCGTGGTGGCATTTGGAGAAAGGAGATCATTCACAGCCCTGTGATCTACAGGCAGTCCAAGAACCAAAGTCCATGTTCTTAAACCCAGCAAACAAAGAACAGTTGCTGTTCTGAGCAGCCTTAAAGGTCCCACTGGGCTCTCCTTTCACAGCTCTTAGAGCATCAGAGGTATGACACCTCCCCCAAACTTCCATCTTAAACATTCCTGGAAGAATGATCTGACCCCAAATTTCTAATATATGCATGTCCTTCACTCAGATGATGTGCAGTCAAACCTCAGTCTCATGGAAATACGAAATAGGGAGATTAGGTGAGTGGCTTTTTACAAGAGGGCTGTCAGGAGTCAGAAGCTGCAACAATAGTACTAGTTAATTTCACTGAGTACTCACTTTGTGCCACGCTGTCTATTGTGTTGAGCAGTTTACATGCAGAATTGACATAATCCACTCTGTAACTGTTGAAGGTAAGTGCTATTATCATTTACATATTGCAGATGAGGAATTAGATGAGGGGGTTGAAATGGAATTTGTTCCATAGAAAAGGAAATGCTCAAAGTTGAGTTTCGAGTAAGTATGGGACTCAGTGGATATTAAAAGAAGCACAGTCAAGTGAATTTTGAGTCAAGACTGACTAGATACCCTGGGAGTTTCAAAGAAGGAGCAGACAGGAGCTCAGCCCTCAGAACGTACAACTCTGACGACTAACTGTGCATGCAAACAGTTCTTCCGGAAACGTCCTGTAGACGGTTTTCATTAGCTTAAAAAGAATTTGCCGAGATATTATCCAGGCCCTGCTCAGTGCCGCTTCTCAGTTATAGGAGTAAAAATGGACAGAAAATAAGTCAAAGCCTTCAAGGCGGCCCATAATTAAGTGCTGGAATGAGCGATAGGGAACACAGGTGTGCATGGAGAGAGGCGCGGTGTATGCAGACCAGAGAAGCCTAGGGGGGATGCGGGAGAAGGATGGACCCTGATAGATGGAGAGGAGGTGAGGACCAGACATGCTAGGAGACAGGGAGTAGGAATGTCATGCAAAGATTCTGGGAGCCGGGAACGGACCCGACCAGAGCACCGAGGGCTTGGGGGCTGAGCTGGAGGTGGGTCGTCAGGGAGGCTGGGACTGAGGAGGGACCAACTCTGTCACTTCCCAGCAGCCCAGCTTCCACATTCCTCAAGAAATAAATCTGCAGGAGAAAGGCAGCTGGTCAACATTGAGTAGTCCATCAGGCAGGTCCTGCCTCTTGCCCTTGTTTCTTTGGAGCATTTCCTTCCGTGCTGTGACAAGATGAGACCAATACCAGCTCCCTCCGTCTCTGCAAGAAAGAGCTGATCCCTTAAGGAGACGGGTTGGAAGTCTCTTGGTTCTCGGAAAGAGACTTGGTTGAAAGGTATAGTTGGAAGAGAGAGGAAGAGCTTCTAGAAGAGCAAACCAACCCAAACAAGCAACACACACATAATTTCAAACATTAAACTACTCTTAGAGAAAAATGACAAGCTTCCTAGTCATACTGATTTTTGATGATGCCTTCTCCTGCCCACACCAGCTGCCTCGCAGATGGTTTGGCATCTAGGACATCCTTCCTGCTTTGTATCTACTGTGGACTGTCTGGCATCACGCAGGCTTTGGTCTGGAACTCAGGAAGGAGGGAACAGCCACACGTGTGAGAGTGGTCCGAATCACACCGGTCATTTCTCTGACGCTTCCCTGCTGTGCTCACCACCACCACATGAGAGACTCGGAAGATTTGAGAGACAGAAGCTGGGCACACAGGAAACAAATCACTTTTGGTTTTATGGAGATTTCCGTTTCCTGGGACTATTATCAATAAATACATATATTTGTTTCTGGGGAAATTTTCAGAACTTCACAGACGTTTCATAGGATGATTCACAACCTGTGTCAGAGAAATCTGGACCAAACTGGTATTTTTGAGTCAGATTTTATATTAGAGATGCTGGGGTTTAAAAAAATTCGAGAGGAAATTTGTGACCAAACAAGGAGACAAGCTCATACTTTCTGTACCTCTGTATAAAGTGATGGTCTAGATGAGTGTTTTCATATTACATGTTTTTTTTTTAAATAAATGTTCAATTTTAATATGCCATATTCTTTATGTTAAACTGAAAGCCTTTTTTTTTTAATTTTTTTTTTAATTTATTATTTATTTATTATTTTTATTTTTGGCTGTGTTGGGTCTTCGTTTCTGTGTGAGGGCTTTCTCCAGTTGCGGCGAGCGGGGGCCACTCTTCATCGCGGTGCGCGGGCCTCTCACTGTCGCGGCCTCTCTTGTTGCGGAGCACAGGCTCCAGACGCGCAGGCTCAGTAGTTGTGGCTCACGGGCTTAGTTGCTCCGCGGCATGTGGGATCTTCCCAGACCAGGGCTCGAACCCGTGTCCCCTGCATCGGCAGGCAGATTCTCAACCACTGCGCCACCAGGGAAGCCCCATATTACATGTTTTAAATTCCATAAACATTCTCTTTCATATAAAAGCATGTGTACATCTGCGTGCACACACCCAGACCCTTGCGCACACATACACTTCTCGGGTTTTCCTGCGAGCAGCACTTTTTGTTAGAGGCACGTCGTTTCCTGTCTGTGTAGCATTTCACGACGGAGAAGGTGGGGGAGAAAGAAGAGCGTGTAGAAAGTCCTCGTTTCAAGTATAACTACCTTCTTAAAGGTCATGTATATGATGTAATCTCATCACATTTTCAACTGACTCGTAGCTTTATCTACTCAAAGATGGTTTGCCTGAAATACGTATCACCTTTTAATCACCAATCGGATAAGCTCTTACTTCTGTGTGATGGAATAATCAGAGTGACGTCATGCCGTCCATGGAGCCCGGAAGAGTCTCACGGCTCTCCTTGCCCCTCCCCCAACTCCTCCCAGCTTCTCAGGGTCCTCCTCCTGGGGGGACATTCCCGCATCCCTGGGGAGGGGAATAAACAAGCTTGGGCAGCAGAAAGCTGATGCTCAGTGTGAACTTTTCCTGCTGGTGAGCTGGTTCTCAAATGAACATCTGTTAAGTGGCTGTAGATTTGGGGCCGAGGGGCCAGTTTTACCAATCTTCCCTCCCCCCGCCCCGTGACAAACGGGGAGGCGCTGATCTCACCGGGCAACGGCTGGCCTCACACCCTCGTGTGCGGCGGCGTGAACCCCTGGGGTGGGATCCACACAAGGACACCCGCGCAGCTGCTGTACACCCAGCCTTCTCTCTGTGTGACACTGGCTGCAAAGGTTTGTTCCCTTAAAAGCAAAGGAGCCTGGAGATAAGTTTCTACTTTAATTCCCAGCTCAACAACATGGGCAGTCTTCATAGGATATAACATGACAAGGCTTCTCCGTTACTCTTCCTGGATTTTGTTTTTTTAATTGAAATGTATTTATATCTTGCCGCTTTCCAAACAGGCCTTGAGATGAGCATTCCTAGGCTTAGTATCTTAAAATACATCATGATAAAATATAAATCTTACTTCGGCAGCCTGACACATTACCCAGGTGACATGCCTTCTCTTCCGGAGCACCTCAGACGCAGAGATGCTTTCAGTGACTTGCTCTAGAGGTCGGATGCACGGGGTATGATGCTCTTGTCTGCAAACCCCTCCTTGGGTAGTTAAAACCGACCTGCTGACCTCACCCGTCCTAGGGGCACCCCCTTGGTCAATGGGTCAACAGAAGGCACTTCTCTGAGAAGCCCCAGAAGGAAGGACAGAGAAGTCGTGGGTTAAGGACGGGCAGCGCCTCCCCCTGATTTCCAGCACCCCAAGTGCTCACCTCAGCGACACCCTGGCAAGAGGAGTGTATAGCCTCACCCAGCACCCACCTGCCAAAGAGGAGCGGCCCTGCAGAGGCGAGCGTCTTGGCCACGGTCACGGCCACGGCCGCGATCCCAGAACTGGAGCCGGCCGGGCATCTTCACTGACCCACACTGGTCCTCTGGCACAAGGAGGCCTCCTCCACGCGAGGCCGCTGCCTCAGGCCATTCTTCTCTCCGCCCAGAGATGCTTTCAGCTGCCAGCTGACAAGACATCCAGCAATGTCATCAGCGGAGGCCGCCGGGCGAGAGCAGGCCTGTCTCTCTTTTCCGAATCCATGAGCAGGTGGGCAGAGCAGGGCAGGGTTTCAGCTGCCCTTTTGTCGGGCAAGTCAGGCACGTTCAAGGAGAAGTGCTTCTCTCCAGTTAAGCTTGGCTCAGACTCAAGGGGAAACACTCACCCTTCCTTACAGCTCGTCCTCAAAGGCCCAAGGCCCAAAACACACTACCCGTCCTTCCCAGGATGGGTGGATTTCAGAGACGCCAGCACCGAGCCCAGGGGGCAAACGTGTGTGTGAGTGTAGCAGGCAGGATGAGGCCGGGAGTGCGGGCTGCAGGCCAGAGGGATGGATGGATGGATGGACGGACGGACGGATGGACATGGGGCTAGGCGGAGGAGAGGGAGGGAACAGGGAGAAGAAGAGGGAGGGGACGGGGAGGGGAGGGAGAGGGGGAATGAGAATAGGATCCAGAACAGGCTGCTAAGGAAAGACCAGGAAGGAGGGGGCAGGAGGCTGGTAGAAGCCCTGGACATTCAGGGTTTGGGGGGGGATGACGCTTCCGGGAGAACAGATTTGGAGCTGCCTAGCCTCTGTCCCTCCATCTTCACTTCCTATCCGCTTTGTCACTTTTAATTCTGCTCAGAGGAAACATACACACTCTATTAGGAGGAGAGCAGATCACACAAACTCTCCAAGGGGAAGAGAAAGATAAGCCAGTCAAACCTCAGCTTAGCTTCCGGGTAGAAAACAGACCATCTGTTCCCAGTTTTGCTTTGCCCTGCTGAGTCAGGATCTGTGCTGAGAATGCCTGTCGATCAGTGATTAGGTTGTTAAAAGCTTGTGAAATGTCTATTTAGGTCTTCTGCCCGTTTTTGGATTGGGTTGTTTGTTTTTTTGATATTGAGCTGCATGAGCTGCTTGTAAATGTGGGAGATTAATCCTTTGTCATTTGCTTCAAATACCGTATACTAACACATATATATGGAATCTAAAAAAAAAAAGGTTCTAAAGAACCTAGGGACAGGGCAGGAATAAAGACGATGCAGACGTAGAGAATGGACTTGAGGACACGGGGAGGGGGAAGGGTAAGCTGGGACGAAGTGAGAGAGTGACATGGACATATATACACTACCAAATGTAAAATAGATAGCTAGTGGGAAGCAGCTGCATAGCAGAGGGAGGTCAGCTCGGTGCTTTGTGACCACCTAGAGGGGTCGGATAGGGAGGGTGGGAGGGAGACGCAAGAGGGAGGAGATATGGGAATATATGTATATGTATAGCTGATTCACTTTGTTATAAAGCAGAAACTAACACACCACTGTAAAGCAATTATGTTCCAATAAAGATGTTAAAAAAAAAAAAAGCTTGTGAAGTTTTTTCTTTCACCCTGACCAGCCAAGAGTGAGTCAAAATAACCTGCCTATAACTCCTCCCTCCTTTTCTCTGCCCTCCCCCCTTCCCATCTTAACAAGCCCGAGGATGACTGTGGTTCTTTCCTGGAACTGCTTCCCGCCAAAAGCCGGCACACTGAAATGTGCTCCGTTTCCTCTGTCATTTGCATCTTAATGTTCCAAACCTACAATCATGAAGGCTTGTGTGAAAAAATAAAGAAGGAGTTCGAGAAATTTGGGCTAATTCTAAACCTTGGTGGATTATACCTAACTGTAGAAGCTTTGTGATGAGGCTTTAAAAAAGATTCTGAAATCAATTTACCACCGAGAAGGGTGCCAGATGGGAGCTGAATCAAACAATACTGCCGGTTTCCTTAGCCACAGTTCAGAAATTACAGGGAAAGAAAATAAACCCTGCCTAACACACGAACCTGTGTTTCCGCTCAGGTTTGGGTTGGATTTTTACACCTGTTGTGTGAACGTCAGGAAACCTCACATACATTCACCCGCCCTCTGAGTGTGTGAGGCCCAGACCCTCCCCAGTGTTTGGTTCCTGTGCATTGCACCCAGCCCTGCCAGGTGTCACCTGTGTTCTCAAGGGGCACCCGCGGGTCACCCCCGGATCTCCCCAGCTGCCGACACTGTGTCCTGCTAGCGCCGCCACGTGTGATGGCCATCTCCACCCACCCTGGGGGCCACAGCTTCCCGGCTGGGAGCGGAAAGCTTTACAGGCTCCCCTCTCTGTTGGGCCCCTTGGTTCCTGCCAGCCGCAGCTGATGACCCCCAGCCTGCAGCCGTGACAGCCCTGGAGTCCTCAGGATGCCACACCTGCGGGGGGCAGGGGGGCAGTCAATCCTGGTGACATTCGGGAAGACACCTGCCCGCTTTGAGCTGCTCTCTGTAAGAAGGGTCCTGAGGGTGTACTTGTGCCCCGGTGTGGTTTTTTTGTGTCGGGTATGAGGATGGGTGGATGGCACTTCTGTGTTTGTTCCCACCTTTTACTGGCATTAACTTCCCAGCTCTCAGAGTTTGGGATGACAGCCAAGTGCAGACGTCTGCTGGCCTCGGAAGTGCCCCTCTTCTCCCCTGGGTTCCCTGTAAGGGTTCCCTGCTGGGCCCAGCTCCTCTTGTCTGCTTTCTTCTCCCCTTAAAGTGACATTTCCCCCTACAAACAGACACTGACAGGCCTGTCCCCCTGTTCACCAGTTCAGCAATTTCAAGGTTTGCCCGAGGACAGGAACGTCTTCGAGAGACCCTCTCCCGCAGCTGTAGTGGTGGTCTGCTGGCAAGGAGGACTCCTCAGCCAGAGTCACGCGTGATCAGTCCGTAGCTGGAATCACTGTGGACCCATTTTGGCTGCCCTCCCTCCCAAAATGGGTCTCCCCGGCCTCACACCTTGTATTTAACGGCTGATTTGTTTTGAACGGCTTTGAAAACAAATCCTGGACACGTCTACGTCTGCGGCCCCCTGCGCGACTGTTTCATCGCTCAGACGAGTGGATGGGAGCACAGCCTTGTTAAATGATGCAGCAAACCGGGGGTAGACACGTGGGGCTGGTACATCTCCCAGGCACTAACTGTACGCTGTTTTCCAAGCAGAGCTGCCAGATTTCGCAAAAAGAAAACCAATACAGGACACCCAATTAAATTTGAATTGTAGATAAAAGAAAAATTTTAGTATACGTACGTCCCAAATTTTGCATGGCGTATACTTATACGAACACTAAAAGCATTATTTGTTGTTCCCCTGAAATTCGAATTTGACTGGGCATCCCGAATTCCATGTGGAGACCCTCCTGCCAAGAGCAAGTCTTACTCTGTCCTCTCTTGATAAAATCCCTGTCTTCCATTGAGTTTTCCTTCTGCATGTTATGAAACCAGTAAAACTGAGGGAAAGAATGTTGACCTTTATAATTGGAGAAAGCAAAGCCATATGGTTTTTACACTGATGTGTTAACTTTTCCCTTTGACCTTTTTGACCCCTGAATGGATGCTTTGGCCTGCTCCCCCCCCTCCTCTCCCCCATCTCTCCTGGGTTTAGCAATAGAACCAGTTTCCGGGGGGGGGGAGCCAGTGGGGAATTTGATTCCTCTCCACCTGGAGGTATTCAAAGAGATGAAACGTTCACTTTAGCAAGAACTCATCCTCACTGTCAGAGAGAAGTGAGGTCAATGTACGGGTCTCTAAGCCCACAGGTTCGGCATCTCAGGTCAGTTTCCTCCAGCACATGAAGCTCTGACTTGCGAACACACTGGATTGTTATTTTCTGGTCGAGCTTCCCTAGAGCCAGACTTGATAACGAGAGGCTGCCATTGACTGGACCAAGTCTCCAGGGAGTAGAGATGTGACTGAATTAGGAACCCTCCCGCCATCAGCTGGCACAGGCTGTACTGACACACACCCTGGCGTGAGAAGGTGCCCACACAAGGGCAGGCCAAGCCCAGGCCCGTCCCTGCAGCATGCCTGTCCCTGGCCCGAAGGGAGCTGGCTGTTGATCTGGAAACAGGGACTTCATGGCAAGATGCAGCCCGAATACCTTCTGACTGCAATCCCCAGCCGGGGTGTCAGCTTTCGAGAGCCACACACGGAAGACACAAGAAGTCATCTCTGCAGCTTCTTGGAGGAGAGACGTTAGCAGGGCCACCAGATGCTCTGGCCACCAGCGTCACTCGACCTACCCTTCTCACCTGGGGTTCCCTGGGAAGGAAGCCCTGGGCCCTAAGTTGTCCAGTGTGCTAACTTCTCCCCCAGGTGTCTGCAGGGGTCCTAGCTCTGCGACATTCCTGGGGAAACTGAGAAAGTCCTCCCTTAATTTGTTTTCTGTTGGAGCTTCGTTCCCTGCTGGAACCCCTGCGGAGGGAGGACAGCTGAGTAGCTGCTGGCCCTCTGCCCTGATGCAGGGGTCCTGCCTGTTCACACGCGGCCCTGAGCCCCCCGGAAGATGGCAGATGGGTGGCATCTGACAGAGTCCCCGACACCAGGCAGAAGCAGTCAGTGCAACAGAGACAATTCACTCAGGCTATCCTTCCACCTGCACTCAGCCTTCTTCCATGAGATCGTTTCCTATTTTAGTATCTATTAAGCATTTATTATCCTCTCTTAGTGCTGTTTGGAATGGCCTAGACCTTTGCCATAAATGGCTATAGACAGACCCTTTTAGAAATGCCGTGCAGGGATTTGTGGTCCAGCTGATGCTTCAGAAATCTCGGGGCCAAGGTGTTGCCTAGTGCATCCATCCCAGGCCAGACAGTCGCGGACCTAATAAGGTTAATAGCCTTATGTCTATTTGTGACCGCAGGGAGGAAGAGAAGGTCACGTCCCCCAGGACCAGGGGGGAGAGCATTCCCAGGCCTGTGGATGGAGTCGGTCTGTGAGAAGCCTGCGAATCCCGGCCCCAGCCTGGTTCTCGTAGTCTGGAGATATTTTCGGCATTTGACGACTCGGCTGACATTTACAAGCCAAAAGTGAGCCCTTCAACCTTATCTCATTTGGAATCTTGTGACTGAAAAATGCCACCTGTAAGCTCTGGGGCTGTATTTGCAGAAGTGGGTATGATGAAGAAAGAAAGGGGGCGAACACCCTCCCGTGAGCCCGATTTATTGAGCTGCAGGTCCAGGCGATGGCCTCATGTTACCTACAGGAGGGCTTCTCCGGGGTGATATTTAGGCTGCCTGAACCGTCTCCTTCAAGTGGCCCAAGAGACACAGCTTACTGCTGAGGTGCACACGCCTCTCAGGAGATATGGGACTTGCCCGGAGAACCTGTTAGACCCTGGCCCTGGCTTGTTAAAGGTGTGGGCAGAGCAGGCAGCTTACTGCCCAGGAGAGGGTCTCTCTGATGTAGCTATACCATGTACCTGCAATGAGCTTCTAGGCTGTGGGTTAGTCAGCTCTGGGGCAGGGAGGGGACCCGGTTAGAGGCTCCCCGCCCTGGAACACGCTTCTTTAGGTCACTGTAGGTCATTGAGCCCAAAGATGGACCCCATGCGTCCATGGGGGCTGAGCTGGACTGTTTCTGAAGGATTCAGGGCCACACCCTTAACAATATGCAGAAATCCAGAGGGCAGGTGTGATTGGAGCAGCCAATCACAAGCATTTGTATTTTTGTTTTTCTCAATGCGTATTACTGAGGCGCCAGGGAACCTGACCCAGAAAGCAAAGTCTGGGCACCTTGAATGGGGCTGGCCATGGCCAGCATCAGAGCTGTGTGCTGAGAAGCTGTTTGGAGAACCATGGGGAGGGAGGAGGTGATGGGGAAAGCACACATTATCTGTGTCTTATTTTCTTTCTCGATGATAAATTTGTACCTTTTAAATTGTCAAAAAAGCCAAGCCCAAATAGATTTATTGTTTGCAATTTACACAGTTGAGTTTATGTACTTTGAGGAGTTCCGTCCTCTTTCTGACAGTTGAAGGTGTTCTCCCCTTGGAAAATTGGGAAGGCAAATGCCCCTCCACCCCTGGGTGATGTTTGCCTGGCAGTAATTGGAAGCACAGAATATAATTGGCCTGGCAGACTACATTTCCAGAGAGCTGGGAAGATGGCCCCCGAAATGTTTCCTGTGGTATTTATTTAACAGAACCCCAAATTCCATCATTCCTGTGAGCTCCCCAACATCCCCTGTGTGTGTGGAAGGGTCCTTTTTTAACATACAAATACATCTGGGAGGCACAATGCATTTATGCATTTGGAGTGAACGGCTCTGTCTGCATTACCACCTTCAGATTCTTCTTTCTTAGAGGCCATTTGCAGAATAAAACCAGAAAAATGTGGATTGCCACTGGTGTTCTTTAACCTCACCAGCAAGTGTGAGTTTGGCAGGTCATGCTGCCTTGTTGCCCTGGTGACCTGTCCCTGCTTCCTCTGTACGTGAAGATACCTGTGTACACGCTCACGCAGAAACGCATGCGCCAAACAAGCGATTAACATGGATTCTTGTTTTGTGAGTAAATGTATTAGGTTAAAGACAAAAAGGTAGTGGTACCAGCTCAGACTCATCTATATCCATTTTATAGTGATTTCCAGGATAACTTTCGCTGTGGGTTGAATTGTGTCACCCCGAAAAGATATGCTGAAGCCCTAACTCCTAACATAAGAAGGTCACCTTACTTGGAAATAGGATTGTTGCAGATGTAATTAGTTAAGGGGAGTCATACAGCAGTAGGGTGGGCCCCTAATCTAATCTGACTGGTGTCCTTATGAAAAGGAGAAATTTGGACAGGGAGACAGACACACGGTGAAAGCGCCCTGTGAATGTGAAGATGGCCATGGACGAGGCAAGGAGAGAGGTCCTGACACATCCATCCTTCCCTCACAGCCCTCAGAAGGAACTAGCCCTGCGGACACAGCCCCAGCAAACGCACGTGACTTCTAAGCCTTAGTTGCTCTGCGGCTTCACAGGACGTGGTTCTTCTATGGAAACTGAGCGCTGTTGAAATCCAGTTGATGATTTTCAGGAGGAACATGAATAAAAAGGTGAATAAAACAAAGAAGAAAGGGCAGGCAGGAGCACAGAAATAAGTGATTGCTACAGAGCACAGGTTCGCGGGAGACGAGGGATGCCTGGCCTCAGACTGGGGGCCACAGGCTCGAGTCTTGATTCTGCCACGAGCTACTGAGGTGACTTTGGGAGAGCCATCTGGAGTCTTCAATTTCGATTTCTCTCTCTCTCTATTTTTCAAGTATAGTTGATTTACAATGTTGTGATATTTTCAGGCGTACAGTAAAGTGATTCAGTGATACATGTACACACACACACACACATATATATATATCTGTTCTTTTTCAGATTCTTTTCCCTTATAGGTTATTACAGAATATTGAGTAGCACTCCCTGTGCTATACAGTAGGCCCTTGTTGTTTATCTATTTTATATATAGTAGCGTGTATATGTTAATCTCAAACTCCTCGTTTATCCCTCCCCCCTTTCCCTCTGATAACCATAAGCTTGTTTTCTATGTCTCTGAGTCTGTTTCTGTTTTGTAAATAAGTTCATTTGTGTCATATTATAGATTCCACATATAAGTGATGTCATATGGTATTTGTCTTTCTCTGTCTGACTTCACTTAGTATGATAATCTAATCTCTAGGTCCATCCATGTTGCTGCAAATGGCATTATTTCATTCTTTTTTATGGCTGAGTAGTACCCCATTGTATATCTGTACCACATCTTCTTATCCGTTCATCTGTCCATGAACATTTAGGTCAATTTTTAAAATTTTGCAAAATAGACTTAAAATATTCCAAACTTACATGTTTTATAAACTGTCAAGTACTGATACCGTACCAAGTGTTCTCCTCCTCCTCTTACCACACCTGGAGGGTAGAGTTTGGTCTGACTGCTCGGGACCTCCGTGGTTCTTCCCCGAGAATTGTTGGAGTGCACGTCTGAGTGACTTCCTCAGGGTTATGGACTGACTGTATGCTGACAGCCATGTGCCCCTGTCTTTATCCCCGGGTGATGGTTGGGGGCCTCCCACTCCTACCAGCCTTTCATGGACCACTAGGAGGAGGGGAGATGAATTAAAACTGTAACTGAAAGAATGACCTTGCTAGATGAGTGTCGTACAAGACGAGGGCATGAGGGATACACTCTCTAAGAGGCTGCTTACTTTTTTGAACTTGGTTTCATCTCGCACAAAATCCAGTTGAATGTGCCCCTCCGATGTCTAGTTAGCTCTGTATCTGTGCTCGTTTCCCAACTGAGGGTCCACTTGGCAATGCAGCTCGATGCCCAGGACACAGGAAAGAACTCTGACTCACCAGGGGTCTGCCCCTTCCCTTCAGGTGTAGTTATTGAACCCACTCTCAGTAGAGGAAGGAGTACAAACTGCACCTTCCTTTGCCTATAGTTTCCTACTCTCTCCTTAAAGACTCCTGCATGTGGGGGACTTTCTGCTTTACGAGTTTTATTAAATATTTAGGCTTTTTTTGTTGTTGTTAGAAAATTTGTGTTTATATGGGAAAGAAATCTGCACCTAATTTTGCCCTTCAGAGCCATGAGCGTTAAGATTCCCAGCTCACTGATGGCCTTTCATCGGTGGACATGGCTTCTGCACCCCATCCAGACTCATCTTCTCCAGGGAAAACATCTCTGATATTTTCAATCTTTCCTTCCTTGTCAGGATCACGAGTGTTTTTCACCATCCTGAGCGCTATTTGCTACACAGGGCATTTACGAGGGACATCTTCTGAAGTCCACAGTGTCCTATGACCCTAAACCCAGAGTTTCACGTCACGCTCCTGAAGTGGACAAACCAGCCCAGAGTGAGCCCAGGTGGGCATCAGTGCCTCGGTGCAGGCTGAAATCTCGCTGGCTTTGCCCTTGGGAAGGAAAGGGCAAGTACACCATGGGTCATACTGAGCTTCTTGCCCTCTCTCACTGTTTTGTATTCTTTCATGTTGTGGCCACAAGAGGGGACATGGTGGAGGGGATGCAGGACAACAAAATTTGTTATACTCACAGATCCATGCCATGAGGGGGCCACCTGAAGTCAGGGTCGGGGCAGGGAAACGGGCTTACTCAAGCAGATGGGGAGCCGGGAGGGAGGACCCATGGGCAGGGGTCTTTATTTGGGGTCAGGATGGAGAGTACGAGCAAAAGGTGCGAGGTATTTCACTGTTGTGTTTGAATGTCACGAGGTCACTGTCGGGGGAGGGCAAGAAGGGGAACTTGTGGCAGGGACCAGCCTTGTCACCCGAATGCACCTGGTCATCCGGGTGGGATGCTCCCAGCCTGTTTGTGGGGATGTTGAAGCATCAGGAAAATATGAGGTTTTAGAATTTACAAGACACTAACCTAAGATTACACCATGAGCCTGCTGGGGCCTCTCTTCCAACTCGAAGTGCATGGTGTCAGGATTTTCTAGATGAAATGGGGATTTTTAGGGTGGGGTGTGAGGCATGGACATCAGGTTTACTAGGTCTTGTTGCCTTGAGGGGGATCTGGACCTGGCTGATTTTCCAGCCCTGGGATGCAAGCAAAGGCTTGGTTTATCTGGGCCAGAACGCTTTATAGAGAATTTGTACCAAATTCCTTTGGAGCTTATTGTTATAGTGTTGGCCTGAGTAGCCAAGAGCCATGCTATAGTAATAAGGAGAGTTGCCATCAAAACAAGACCATTCCAATGGCCATCCAGAAAAGGAAAGAAACATCAGGTTTCTAAGGGCAATTGAGGTTATGAAGATTCAGTGTCTGGAATTCATTTCTCTTTAAATATCACACTGTCAAGCGCTCACCAACTTCAGGTAGGATGAACTAACTCATTGCATTTTTCCAGGGGTCTCTTTATCTCTTCCCCTTGCCCCTTTCCTATCTCCATTCAACCAACATTTGAGGAAGTATTTTATGAAAGGGAAGTATTTTACTTATAACAGAGAAGCTTGTATATCTGGCTCCTTTGGGGGAAGATACAATTCAACAGCTAATCTCCACCAGTTGTGTAACTAATTATATAGTCCACTTTGTACAAGTCACTTTATTTTTGTGGGCCGGTTTCTCACGTGTAAAATAAAACCATTAAACTAAAACATTGCTTAGCTTCCTTTTAGCTCTTACATTTTATGCATGTACTCAGGCCCCATGGTTTGAGTTTCTGTGGGCCAGTGTCACAGATGTCAAAAGGCTCTGTCCCATGGGACCTGCTTCAATGTGAGAAGGTCCCCATCCTCTACCTCTTCTCCCTGTCACCAGCCACAGTGACTTTAACTGGAGGAGCTAATGACACAGCATGACCCTCCAGCTATGCTGGCCACAGTGGCCTACCGATGGCCATTGGTCACTCCTGGGATTTGCTGTGGGGCAGGACATGAAAACCTGCCCTGCATAGGGCTCACTGTTCTTCCTCCCTCAGCGCATGGAGGTCCTAAAACAGGCCTGCTGTGTCAGATAATCAGGCAGAAATTGGAACTTCTGTGTGTTTTCTCTTTGGCCTGGCTGGGCCAAGGTTTTCACAGACGTGACAAAGTTACACTGCTCAGTCCCGTTCACTGTATCTCCCACCTCCCACTGGCTCCAAGTCAACCAAGATTCTGCAAATGCTCTTGCTGTGATTCACCTGCCTGATCACTTCAGAGGTTTCTCTGGGAGCCAAGGACTGTCTGCGTGGCAACGGCGGGGGAAGGGAGGAAGGCCCTGGGGCGGGGATGGCTGAGGTGTGGGCCCGGAAGCTGGCGTGGCACCTGGGGTGGTGTCGGGACCGTCACTGGGGCCTTCCTATGAACACCACATACGTGTGTGTGGAGGCCATGGCGCATGAGACCATCGCTCGACACTTCTGTGGAAATCATGAAGATTTTATTTCATTTCATTTCATTTCATTTCATTTTAATTTATTTTATTTCATTTCATTTCATTTTAATTTATTTTATTTCATTTCATTTCATTTTATTTTATTTTGTTTTATTTTATTTTCAGAAGAAGCATGGTAAAGCAGAATGCTCAGATGGTCACTCTCAAAGCCATTTTCAATTACACTTCAATTAGGTTTCCGGACGTGGATCCATTTTTAAAACATAATTCTGTGAATATGGATTATCTGCAAATGGTACACTATGAATTAAAGCAGTGTTCCATTGCCCACCTACATCAGAGTCTCCTGGGTGTTCATTAAAAAGCAGATTTCAGTGCCCAATCTTAGGCCTTCGGAATTGAAATGTTTACAATTCCGGCACAGAAATCTGCATTAGAGAAGCTCCCCTGTGGTTCTTTTTTTTAAAATAAATTTGATTTATTTTTGGCTGCGTTGGGTCTTCGCTGCTGCGCGCGGGCTTTCTCTAGTTGCGGCGAGTGGGGGCCGCTCTTCGTTGTGGTCAGGTGTGGGATGAGGGGGCTGGAGGCGTGTACCTGTGGGTAAAGAGGGCAGCCGGCAGCTGGGATGTGGCCTGCAGAACCCCAGCTGGAAAGATGGGGACAGAGGACCACGGTGGGAGGGGATGCGTCCAGCGGGGAAGCCTCGGTCATTCCCAGCCCCAGTATCGCTCTGTTATTCTGTTGCCAAACCCAAGGGTGACCAAGTGAGGAAACGGATAGAAACTTGAGCTTTTTGAGGTCAAAGATGTTTCCATCAGATGGTTGTCTCGGGGAAAAAAGAAACCCAAGAACAACTGCTGAATTTCATGCCTCATCCATCTGGCCAGTCAATCACAATTGGAATCTGAAGTTTGTCTGAGGCCAAAGAGTCAACATTTTGCCTTTTTACGGCTGAAAGACAGCGACCCTTGCCAAGGCTCCAGGCACGTGAACGTAATTCAACAACCCATTCAATTTATTACGGGACTGGGGATGGGGGGGGTGACAAAATGGTCCCTAGGGTCAAAGTCTCATAAAGAAGAACAGAGCTCTGTTTTAGGTCTGAAATCATACAGAGTGTCAGCACATCGTCGGAGGCTGGGAGGTTAAGAGGTTTGCTTTGAAATCCAGAACTGCGAAGTAAATCAACCTGTTCATATCTTTCTATGCTCTTCCTTGCTTCGGAGCAGGCTTCTGAACAATTCACAGCGTAGGTCAGGATTAGCTGTGCTTGTGTGTCTGTGTGTTCACATATGTGTCCCTTCTAGCAGATGCTTTAGTGCTCAGTATGTAAGCAAAGAGTCAGAAATTGTCCCTAGCTGGGCTGAGAGAGGTCTTTGAAATAACAGTGAGAAGTTAGAAGAGCTGGGAGAAGAATGTTTGGCATAATCAGTTTAGGGAACAGTCCCAATACCTCCAGGTTTCTAAGCCAGTTTGTCCCCAGCGTCTGCTCCAAGACCCAGCCTCTCTCTGCATCATTTTTTGGGAGCAGGTGCAGGAGGGAGGGAGCAGACAGAGCTGCCCCCTTGCAGGACACTCTTGACGCCCCGCAGGGCCAAGGTCCTGAGCTGTAAACAAGGCCTCCCTCAAAACCCTATTGTCTAAATGCTGGAGAGGGTGTGGAGAAAAGGGAACCCTCTTGCACTGTTGGTGGGAATGTAAATTGATACAGTCACTATGGAGAACAGTATGGAGGTTCCCTATAAAACTAATAATAGAATTACCATATGACCCAGCAATCCCACTACTGGGCATATACTCTGAGAAAACCATAATTCAAAAAGAGTCATGTACCAAAATGTTCATTGCAGCTCTATTTACAATAGCCAGGACATGGAAGCAACCTAAGTGTCCATCGACAGATGAATGGATAAAGAAGATGTGGCACATATATACAATGGAATATTACTCAGCCATAAAAAGAAACGAAATTGAGTTATTTGTAGTGAGGTGGATGGACCTAGAGTCTATCATACAGAGTGAAGTAAGTCAGAAAGAGAAAAACAAATACTGTATGCTAACGCGTATATATGGAATCTAAGAAAAAAAAAAGGTCATGAAGAACCTAGGGGCAAGACGGGAATAAAGACGCAGACCTACTAGAGAATGGACTTGAGTATATGGGGAGGGGGAAGGGTAAGCTGGGACGAAGTGAGAGAGTGGCATGGACATATATACACTACCAAACGTAAAATAGATAGCTAGTGGGAAGCAGCCGCATAGCACAGGGAGATCAGCTCCGTGCTTTGTGACCACCTAGAGGGGTGGGATAGGGAGGGTGGGAGGGAGACGCAAGAGGGAGGGGATATGGGGATATATGTATATGTATAGCTGATTCACTTTGTTATAAAGCAGAAACTAACACACCATTGTAAAGCAATTATACTCCAATAAAGATGTTAAAAAAAATACAAAACAACCCTATTGTTCTGTAATCCTCGGCATGGAGAACCTCGTCAAACCAGGGCCACCATCAGGTTTGTTGGTGCTGGCAGGGCAAGGAAAAGCTTCCTTTCAGACAGGGGACTAATCTCAACTCTTCATTCCAGGATGAAAAGCAAGAAGAAAGGGATGCATTTATTGCACTATCCAAGATCTTTTTCTTAAAAAGCAAAAACCCTTGTCCACCTTCCTCCCCTGGACCCTCGGTGTGTCAGAGCCTCACCAGGAGTTGGGCTTTCTGCCAGCTGCCTCGCCCATGGCCCAGCCTGGCAGACTCCCTGCCCTACCCGCTGTCTCTCACTTGTCACTGGGTGAGTCTGACCGCTGTCGGTTCACCAGGCTGCTGTGAAACAGGTGCTCATGACTCCTCAGCCTGTCAAAAGTCTGAAGGGCTTGAAGCAAAACTTGCTTTGTTCTGACTCCTACTTAGAGGCTGTGATGGAGCTTCTCAGCAAAGTGTGTGTCCAGAGAGAGCTGAGCCCTGAGAGAGGGCTCTTCTCCGGACCCGCACGAGCTGTTAGCGGACGTCTGCCCCTTGTGTGAGTTAAAATGGAAGGATGGCCAGGGTTTAATGTTGGGTTTGGAGTAGGGGGAAGTTTGTGTTTTTCTCTGCACAAGACTCCTGAGTTCATTTCCTCAAACCTTCTCCTTTCATGAATCTAGAAAAGATTCCAGGAAAGAGCTGCTATTGCACTGAAATGAGGATGGCATCGGACCAGCATGCTGTTTCCCTAATAGGTCTGCGCAAGCCTTGGTCCTCATTTTCTAGTAAATTGCCACGATGAATATTTTACCAGATGCAAATGAGAAGCCTGTGTCTCTGATTCATTGAATATCTGTAGCCCACAGATCAGAAGAAACCTCTGTTCCTTCCCAGTCAAATCATTTGGCATCAAACAAGGGGAACGGCTGGGGTTTAGGTGATATTTTTTTCTTTTGCACGCAAACATCGTATGCTTTGCCGGTGAGACAGAGAAAGCCTCACAAAGCCTTTGGAATTTGATTGATAAGACGTGATTTTGCACTTCATCCATCTAGAGTGCCAAGTTGCACCAAAATCTACTTAGCCGTTAACGGTCCCAGACTCGCATGCACTCAACTACAATGTGCAAGTCCCAAGCCCTCCAACCACTCAGATTCCCACGCCGTCTCTGATCCATCCCTCATCGGTGCCCTTGAGGCCACCCCTGTCTGAGCTCTTCCACCCCTGGCTCGTTCCCTTCCCCCAGGGTCATCACCTTCCAACGCTCATCTTCCAGAAATGACTCCGTCTCCCATTTATTCTCTTTCCATCCCCTGACCTCAGTCCTCTTCTGTGTAAATCTCTCTTTCCATTTCCCTTTGAGTCTCAAAGGGCTGAAAAGCCCTTTATGGAGGCTATGGCTTTACACAAAGGTTTTTCAGTAAATGGAATCCTTTATTTTATTTTATTTTTTTAAATAGAATGTTCCACAGAGTCCAATTTGTGAAGCAGATAAAAGGAGACCTTCCTTGGCTTGGCCTCACCTTACGTGGGCACCTCTTCTTTTTCCAAAATCTTCGGTCTCTTCCATGCCATTGCCTCTTTTTCACTATTTTTCAGCTTTTTTTTTTTTTTTAACCTAAGTAAGAAAAAAATAGGCTCATCTTTGGCCCTACTGATCATTGTAACTCCCATTCAATTTCTACCATTTCTTTCAATACATTTCTCAGGGAGGTCGTTTGCACAGCCGGCCACACTTTCCTCATGTGTACACTACAGTGGCACAACTCAATGGCCTGTGGGTGGGGAAATATGGCCACAAGTTCCTCCCATCCTTATCTAAATGCCTCTTTGCGGTGTGACTTTGTCATTCTTCCCATCAAGAGATGATCCCTTTTTTCACCCTTAAATCTAGGCGTGGCAATGTGGCTTTAGCCAATGGGATGCAAGCAAATGGGATGGACAGCCAGCCGCAATGGCCAGACATTCAAGTCAACAATCTTGGACGAAGCACCCAGTCAACCCCAGGGCTGACTGCAGACCTGCTCAGGGAACCCACAGACTTGGGAGTAACAGTAAGAATGTTAAGTCCTTACATTTGGGGGTGGCATGTTACACAGCAAAAAACTAATTGATTTAACATCCAATGACAGTTTATATCAAACTAGGGACATTTATCAGTCCTTATTTCCCTCAATGTCTCTGTCCCATTTGAGGTCACCTGTTTTGCTGAAAGTCTTTGAAATGGATGCATGTGGGGTGTTCAGGTATCATCTTGCTTCAAGCAAGAGTTATGGTAAGTCTCTCCTGGGAGATCTTAATTTACCTAGGCATCTCTGTTGATATGGCAGTAAAGGAACTGTGTCTGGAATTCAGGAAAATGGTCTTAGAATAGGATTTCAGTTATCTAGCCAAACCTTGATATCAGCAGTGACCCAGTAGTGGGCAATAAGCCCAACCAGTTAATGGTTTATAAATGTGAAGTACACCCTACCTATGTGTATTAGGCAGGGTTCTACAGAGAAACAGAACCAATAGGGCGTGTGTGTGTGTGTGTGTGTGTGTGTGTGTGTGTGTGTGTAGAAAGAGCATTGTTTATTTAAAGGGAACGTCTCATACAATTGTGAGGACTGATGTGTCCAAAATCTGCAGGGCAGGTGGGCAGGCTAGAGATCCAGGGAAGAGACGACATTGCAGTTCATGTCCAAAGGCCATCTGGAGGCACAATTCCTTGTTCCTCAAGGCACCTCAGTCCTTTTTCTATTAAGGCTTCAACTGATTGGGTGAGCTCACCACATTGTGGAGGGCAATCTGCTCTACTCAGAGTCTACTGATTTAAATGTTAATCTCATCTGAAAAAGATACCTTCACAGAAACATCTTCAATAGTGTTTGACCAAATATCTGGTTACTGTGGTCCAGCCAAGTTCACACATAAAATTAGCCATCACGTTACCCCAGACAAAGTCATTATTCCTGAGAAAGTCACTGTTGTTCTTCACCACATAGAATTGTCTAGACAAACAGGCTGGATATAGAAGATTTCCAAATGGTTATGTGTACATTGCTTATGACTAATGGATCATGCCAAAAAGTTCCTCCGTTTGCTTCCCTCCTTAATTCTCACTGATGAACCCTGGGGGTGGGAGAAGTTTGTCTCTCAGAGAAGCCATCTAAATCAATAGAAATTTAGGGAAGTCAAAATATATAGAATTCCATTTTGATAGAATAGCATTATCATTGGCAGGGATGGAGACTCCAGTTTCTTTTATTAAATATGGTTGGAATTAGAGTTATGTGACGAAGCAGGAGTAAATGTGTCAGAGATAGAAAGTGCGATTTCACAATGCTTTGTTTACAGGCTTTAAAAGTCCTTGTCAGTTATGCAAAAAGCTTCTAAAAGTAGAAGGATTAAAGACATGGGATATAAAGGCTGGAGCAAAACAAACGGATGTGGTGAATAACAGATACGTGGGCTCTCAAGGATATTAACATAAATAAAAATTCGTCATGAGAAATAATTACATCCCCCATTGTGGCCCACCCTCTAATTCTCTTGGGCAGTGAAAAATAATGGGAAGGCTAACGGATTTCTCACATTTCTAAGCATGTTATTATTTCTTGCTTACACAAAAATTATATAAAAGCAATCATTTGGAATCTGAGAGTAGATGACATATACTAGACTCGGATAAAAGCTAAACCAAAATAGAAAAGCAATCTGGTATTGCTGACAATATTGTCACAAAAATATTACATTTTATGAAGGGAATTTCTCAGAATTCAATAACAACATGTTTAGCAGCTAAATTGAGTCATTTGCATATAGTGGCAAAGCAAAAATACAATAATCGCATTTTTGCTGCATAATAGGATTTCCTGGGGCTGCATTGCTGGGGACGTACTCATCTCCTTGCTTTCTGCCCATCATTTCCCTCCCTTGATGTTTTTTTCTTCTCCATCAAGCCTTTTCTCCCCTTTTGCTCTATCTTTATTTTCATTATGCTTCCCCACCCCACTGTCTCTTTGTTTCTCCTTTTTCTATCAGTTTCTTATTCACTAAAAGTGACTCCCGCTGACTGCTATTAACCCATTCCTGGGTATGAGCAGAGAAGATGAACCATCATTTCTCATCATTTTTCTTATTGGACCTTCTTTTCCCTCCAAGTCTGGCATTATTATTATTGTTGTTGTTATTGTCATTGTTTCTATCCTGGCTACTTTTTCTAGGTCAGGTCAAAGGAATTGTTGGACTTGGCTGTTCACTAGGAGGTACAGATAAAATCCCACCAAATCCGGAAAAAGAGGATTATACTGAAGGTGTGCCTGCGTTCACGTGTGTGTGTGTGCATGTACACACGTTCACATGTGTCTTGGTTATTTCTTTCTGTTCTGTCTAAATTATTTGGATAATCACTTTAAATCATCAGGACCAGAAAGGCCTGGTGATTAAGGGGGAGGGCTCTGACATTAAATTCAGACTCACATACGTGGGATTTTTTCACTTCAGGTGACCCCTGGTCATTGTCATCTGCTCACCCAAGTTCCTGCTGGGGTGTCCTTTGTCCCTCCCCTCATAGGCTCTTCCAGTCAAGTGCCTCTTTGGACGTGGAACTTAGGGAGAACCTGGGAGCTACCGTGCCTGTGACCTCATGTTTGCCCCTTCCTTCTGCGAGCTTGTCATGCCCCTCCCACACCACTGGGAGGCAGTGTGGCGGCCCGTTGCTCCATCATGCACCCACTTCTCCTCTCCGAGTCCTGGGAAATGTCTCTCTCTCTCTCTCTCTCTCTCTCTTTTCTTTTACATCAAGTGCCTCTTTGCCTCTGACTTCTTCCAAGCCCCTCTGCTTCTTTCAACCAAGCCCTGGCTCTCTTCTACTGCCTCTGCTAACCCTCTTTCTCCTCTGAGCCCAGACTATTGGAAACAAACCCAAGACATCTTTCAGGCACATTTCCCCTGAAGCAATGAAGCACAGGGCTTTCTGCTGCTTGAATGGCTTGGGGAGGGGAGCGGTCATGCTACAATGGGGAGAAAAAGAGAAAATATAGGGGAAGAAACCTACGAATTAAGTTCAAAATGTTATCCAGCTACGTAAGCATTAACCAAGCATTAGTATTTATTTTTGCTGAAACTGAAACACTTCTTGCTGAAAACTGAACACCTTTTAATACCTTTTCCTGGCCCTATGTTACGTGCTTTCATTCTTTTTTTTTTTTAAAGGTTTGCTTTTTTTAAAAAATTTATTTATTTATGGCTGCGTTGGGTCTTCGTTTCCGTGCGAGGGCTTTCTCTAGTTGCGGCGAGCGGGGGCCACTCTTCATCGCGGTGCGCGGGCCTCTCACTATCGCGGCCTCTCTTGTTGCGGAGCACAGGCTCCAGACGCGCAGGCTCAGTAATTGTGGCTCACGGACCCAGTTCCTCCGCGGCATGTGGGATCTTTCCAGACCAGGGCTCGAACCCGTGTCCCCTGCAGACAGACTCTCAACCACTGCGCCACCAGGGAAGCCCTATGTGCTTTCATTCTTGAGACACCTCATCTGTGACTCGGCCATCTTCTAGTTTTCTCATGCTTCTCTTTTAAGACCTTTCTCACTTATCTTAGTCCATTTGAGCTGCTAAAACAGAACACCGTAGACCAGGTGGCTTATAAACAACAGAAATCTATTTCTCACAGTTCTGGAAGCTGAGAAGTCCAAGGTCAAAGTGCTGGCAGATCCAGTGTCTGGTGAGAAAGCACTACCTTGTTCATGGACAGCCAGCTTCTCCCTGTGCCCTCACATGGTCAAGAGCAGAGAGAGCTAGCTCTCGTGTCTCTTCTTATAAGGGCACTAATCCCATTTCTGAGGGCTCTGCCCTTATGACCTAATCATTTCCAGAGGGCCCACCTCCTAATATTATCACATGGGGGGTTAGGATTTTTTTTATTGCGGTGTAGTTGTTTTACAATGTTGTGTTAATTTCTGCTGTACAGCAAAGCGATTCAGTTATACATATACATATATACACATTCTTTTTTTAATATTCTTTTCCATTGTGGTTTATCATAGAGTATTGAGTATAGTTCCCTGGGGGTTAGGATTTAATATGTGAATTTTGAGGGGCCCAAAAGTTTCAGCCAAGAGCATCAGTTTTTATCTCTTTGGTTACTTTTTATATAATAAATGTTGATTGCATGATTACCATGTGTCAGCACTGGGTCTACAGTGGTAAAATGAAGTTATCCCTACAGCCTCCTGGATCACCCCCCCCCCTTAAGTGTCGTTCACCACAGACTGCCCTGTGTTATAATAATTTCTACAGCCAATAATTGTAGATTCAAATTCCAAGCTTAGCAAACTCTCCCAATACACTGGGTCTGAAGTTCATCTTTGTATTTCCCAGAGCACACAGTAGGTATACAATAAATATTTGATGAATTAATAAATAGTAATAGTAATGCTAGAAAACATTCAAATAGATTTGTAGTGATAGAATTTTATTACAATGATTACTAAAAACACTATTTTCGCTGTGAAGACTTAGGGATAAAATAGAACTCAAGGTCTCTACAGTTAATTAGCGAGTGAACTAGTCTAAATTTCATTAGAGGAAAGAGACAGGTATGGCTGACACACGGCACACACCTTGCCCTAATTTTCCTCCTGAAAATTCACTGATTTTTTTTTTTTTCATAGTGATTTGTTTTGGTGGAAGTTTTAACCCTCCTGCCCCAAAGTTATATGTGGTGTGGTTTGAGGGGTGCACACTGATGTCTGTCAACTCCTTATCTACCCACGGGCTGATGTTTGAAATTTCATTGTCAGAAAGGACTTCATCCTCTAAGGCTTTGATCTCTGTTAAATGACCATACACATGGGGTGGGCACAAGGTGGGAATGAGGGCTTAGGAGGGAGAAGGCTTTGAAGAGAACGTTCAAGTTTATAGTTAAATACTTTCTTTGGGAGTTTAAGTGAGTCTTCCTTAGATGGCTGAGATGTTTGGAGGAGAGATAGTTTACCAAAAAAGCCATTCTAACTGAACTTAACTGGACTTTAAAATGCTCATTTTTCAATTTGTGTCTGTGGATATCATTCCAAAAAGATTGTTCTAAAAATTGGAGAGCTTGAAAAAATTACCATAGCCAGCTTCTGTTTTTAGAATTGCATTTTACTGCAGGTTTCCTTTTTCTGGCATAATATGTTTTGGCTTATTAAACTCAAGTTGCTCTACATCTCCCTCCAGGAGATTTTCCCTTCCTGGCATTCTGTGTGATTAGGAGACTTTCAGTGTTGCTGTTCCTTTGACATTTATGGATATGAGGGCAATTAAAAGAAAATTGACTGGCTTTTCTTCCACCTCATCTTCGACTTGTTTGCTCCTATTTTCCATTCCATTTATTATTGATAAGAGTGCTTATTTTCAGAGCTTCTGTGCGTTTTATAAAACCAATCCACAGCTCTTGCTCCTGGAAGGGAGGAGGGTGGCAGTTGCTATTAAACCAGTGGCCACTGACTTTTCAGCTGATGCCACAGCCCGCATGCCCTTGGCATCTCTGGGGTACGGGGTAGGAGGTGGTCTCCTGGGGGGTGGGGTAAGGGGTGGTCTCCTGGGGGATGGGGTAGGGGGTGGTCTCCAGTCATTCAAGGTGACACACCAACCACAAGAGTAGTGCTGTTTCCAGGGTCACAACTCTCCCTGGTTGACTTGGGGGGGATTCAGTCACATCTCCTGGGAGCCCTCGCTTTGCAAGCTTTTTTGTTTCCTAGAAGAAAGGTCTGGCAGCTCGCCCTCTCTAGGCACAGGAAAACTGGAAATAAGTTTCTATTTTCTTCTAAGTGGGTAATGAATAAAGAGGAACAAGTCACTCACCGGGAACAGCCAGACGTCCCAAACCATCCACGTCTACACACTTTCAGTCAAGCCTGCTGTCTCCACCCGCATGACTGCCTTCCCGACAATTAGTGAGGGTGACAGCCCGAGAGGCCAAAGGCACAAAGGTGCCACGTTGCCCCTGGCTCTGTGTCCCCAGTTGTCTGGAGCGACCCCGGGCTCGGGCCCACTTTCTCATGGACGGGAGATCTGGGGGTCTCCCTGGGAGCCTCAGAGGCCGGGAACCTCCCACCTCCCTCTGGTCAGAGGTCAAAGCCGCTCCCGCCCCATTCCCCCAGCTGCCTCGCCCTGGGGACCCCGATGTGCACACAAATCGTCCTCCCTCTGGCAGGCTCTCCCAGCGGTAGGAGACTGCTTTCCTCGGGCTGGCCGCCAAATGGCCTGCTGGACCCGCCTGGCCGCCAAATGGGAGCAAACACAGGATGTTGTTTTTGTTCTCAGAAGACCAAGTTCACAGCCACAGCCAAGAGTGTGGGAGGGGAAGGAGGGGGCCCTTCTCTGGGCATCAAAAGTCTGCCCCGTGGGAGTACCATTTCCCTAGTAGGAGTCAGTGAATTGGGCCCGGGCCCTGGGGTCCTACTGGGTCCTGTAAAGGAGAGAACCTGCCCTGGGAGGGTGGCAGACATTAGGCAAGCGCGTGTTTGGTTCAGGGAGACGCTGAGGCCCTACAGCTCAGGCCTGTGCCCCTCAGTGTGAGGTGGGTGACACCCCAGTGCCCCAAGGCTGGCAAATCCCCAGCAACATACACATGCACACCGTAAATGAAGTTCTCGTTGGCAGCCAGCTCAATTAGAGACGAAACGCTCCTGGGGATGATTTTTCAAGGCAACTGCTGAAAGAGAAGGTCAAGGAAGCTTCTAGAATAAGGGGTCGGAGGGAGAATCAGTCAGGGCCTGGCCTCAGATCCAGCTGAAGATTTTTACTCAATATTCTAGGATTTATTTTTGACCCTGTTTGACTTCTTCTGGAAGCAGCAAGCAAGTTGGGGAGGTGGGTACAGGGCTTGGGGGCTCCCAGCCTGCCCGCCCTCTCCAGCTGTGGGACCGTGAGAAAGTCAGTTTCATCCTTCAATTCAACAAGTGTGTGTTGAGTACCTCTGTGTGCTGGGCTCACAGAGGGAATGAAGAGATGAAAGGGTGTAGGATCCCAGGTCCACAGGGCTTACACTCTGGGGGAGGGCAGGCAGTAAATAGGTGATAAATAAACAAGAAAAGCAAGGAGCGTCCTGAGGAGCTTATAGAGAGCAGGTCGCGGGGCAGAGCCATCTGGAGGTGACCTTTGAGCCCACCCAGGCGATGATGTGAAGTTGCCAGGTACGCAGGGGGCTGAGGAAGAACGTCAGGAAAAGGGAGTAACAAGTTCAAAGGCCCAGGTGGGAACTAAGGGGTCACAGACCAAGCCCCCTCTCCTCGCCTGCGTGGTGGCCTCACAGAGCATCAAAGAAACAGCCACATGCACATTGTCAGCTGTCAGGACCGAGTCCACGAACGTGGCCGACAGCACAGCCCCTGCATGGACCTAAACTCTGGTGGCCGTCAATTTCCATAACACAGACCCCCATTTCAGTCCAGGTCCCCAGGAGCCACTCCTGCACAGGTCCTCCTGTGCCCTCTTCTCACCCCCTCATTCGCTTAAGAGACCCCATCAGGACCTGCCTTCATGAAGCTCCCTGAACACAGCAAGTGAAGGGAAGGGGTGTGTGTGTGTGTGTGTGTGTGTTCACCCAGGTTTACTTTCTGTTCTGAGCATATTTTAATGCACAGAACATCTTTGGGATTCTGACCTCTACAAAGCCATGGAATCATGAACTGAAGAAATCCCCAGAAGTCCTTTGGCCCCGGCCCCTGTTTTGTAGCGGGTCACCCCCTAAGCATGAGTGTCGTCCCTGCATTTAAATGTCTCCGTGGACGGCATCCCAGGCCCCCGGGATTGCTGTCCTTCTAGGATCCATCCACCTTCCAGGCAGGAAGCTCTTCCTTTCATTGATGTCCCCTCCTCCTGCAACTCATCCCCACATCCCTATTTTGGTCCCTGTGGAGGTGGAGGACGGATGGGGAAGACCATGGCTAGGCTGCCCTGAGATGCTTTTCTCCAGCTGAA
Organism: Balaenoptera acutorostrata; assembly: GCF_949987535.1. NCBI lineage: Eukaryota > Metazoa > Chordata > Mammalia > Artiodactyla > Balaenopteridae > Balaenoptera > Balaenoptera acutorostrata. The sequence continues at coordinate 74,031,076 of NC_080079.1, read as the reverse complement.
CTACCCCCACCTCCTGCATCTTCCCTGGGGGGAGGTGCCCGCAGCACCAGCAGGCAGAGGTGGGGAGCTGGAGAGCCGGCCCACGTCCCACCGGCATCTCCTTGGGCCACGCGGGCTCGGCCCCTCTAAACAACCACAATCAGAACAGCAGGTAATGCTTGTCCAGCTGTGGCTCTGGGCTGGGATCTCGACAAGTGCTATTTCATGTCCATTGTCATGGCTTATGTGCAGTGGGCACTACGGCTCCCACTCAGCTGATGAGGGAGCTGACGTTGGGAGGGGCTTAAATGACTTTCCCAGGACACATCGTGGAGCTGAAATTTGAACTCAGCTTGGATGCCAAAGTCAATCGCTACCACTGAACATTTTAAAGCAATGACGAGCTATTCAGAAACAGCTTCCCCACCACGCCTCCCCCTTACCCCAGATCCTGCATATTGAGCAACCTTCGATAAGTAAGAAAGTATCAATACTAGAAGCTTAAGTATAAAGGGAAAGAGCTCCAGGATAAGGATATTGCTGCCATTGATGGAGACTCTCTTTAGGGTCAAGAACTTGATATTCTCTCCCTTAATACTCGTAATGTCGCTGCAAGGGAGACATTGCTGTCGCCATCGTAACGACAAGGAAGCCAAGGATCCTGCTGGTTAAGTAACTTGCCAAGTGGAAGGGTTGTCGTGCCAACTCTGGAGGGTCTGCCTTCAAAGCTCTTCGTCTCGACATGTACTGACTCGGAAGGTCAATTCAGGCGGAAATGCGGGGTCCGGTCCCATTTCGTCATCACAGACCAAATGTCACACGCCCAGTGGATGAAGGCTTGCTCACCATGTATCATATACATAAAGGGGGAAAAAGATCAGGCACTGACAGAGCTAGCTACAGAGAAAAGGAACAAGAGTGCGCACCTTCTTCAACCTCCACCTCCTCCTTGCTAGTTAAGATACAAGATTTGTAGTCAAGCCAGGACACTTGTTATCGGACCTTGGTGTCATGCACTGCAGCAAAACCTACCAGACAGGGAGCCGAAGACCTGGCTTGAATCCTGGTTCTGACATTGACTGTGTGAACATGGGCAAGTCGTGTCACTTCGCTGAACTCTGGTTTCCTCTTGGATAAGATTGATGTCATATTAATATTACGCCACCCTATTGTGTGTCATATTGCTGCATAATGATAATATATAAAGGTATCTGCCTTGGCTGTTTCACAGGGTATTATGGAGATCGGGTGAAGTCATGTATGTGAAAACATGTTAAGAGTAGAGGTAAGAGGTTATGACTACGAGGATGATGACTGCCGTTTGCAGACTTGTCACAGCTGTTGTCCCAACATCGTCACTCCCAGCTGACGGCTCTGAGAGCCAGTGAAATTGAGGCAGCTTTCCCTGGAAGAAAGCCCCTGACAGCAACCGTCTTCAAGAGCAGGGCCTCTGGGACTTCCCTGGTGGCGCAGTGGTTAAGAATCCGCCTGCCAATGCAGGGGACACGGGTTCGAGCCCTGGTCCGGGAAGATCCCACATGCCGCGGAGCAACTAAGCCCGTGAGCCACAACTACTGAGCCTGCGCGTCTGGAGCCCGCGAGCCACAACTACTGAAGCCCGCGCGCCACAACTACTGAAGTCCGTGCACCTAGAGCCCGTGCTCCGCAACAAGAGAAGCCACCGCAATGAGAAGCCCAAACACCGCAACGAAGAGTAGCCCCCGCTCGCCGCAACTAGAGAAAGCCCGTGCGTAGCAACAAAGACCCAACGCAGCCAAAAATTTAAAAAATAAAATAAGATTAAAAAAAAAAAAAAGAACAGGGCCTCAAACAGGCCCCGTGGGTTGCATGGCACGGAGCAGCTCTAAATCGACTGCCTTTGAAGTTCAGTGCATCTTCTTGTCGTATATTTACTGTGTGGGCGTTTTGGATGGTGTCTAATGCATCTGCCCTCAGTCAAAATCAAAAGCTAATAAAATAATTTACCTCACCGTGGCGTGGCCTTCTTTTTGCTTCTCCTATTCCCGCCTTCCCACCTCCACCGCATTTTTCCTTCCACATGTTGGTCCGTATGTTTAGGTAGGATATGCCTGGCCGTCAGGCAGTATGTTTATTTCAGCTTTCTGGCACACGTGCCTGGAGCCCTGAGAGAAGGTGAAAACAATCGGGCCCAGGATATACTGCAGGGATCGCCAGTGACACCACAGCCGTAACTTACATCGTTAGCCAGTCGTGTGTGATGTCGTGCTTTGCAGACTGGGCGTAGATGGGCGTCTGAGTGTGGACACGCACATTCCTGCTACCGGGAGCATTCATAGTCTTAGAGCTGCAGAGACCGGGTTACAATCCTGTCCCATCACAAACCAGATGTGTGGGTTAGTTATTTGACTTCCTTCTCTCTGGATGAGGAAACCAGGCTCGTTCCATTGAGCAGGGAATGGAGTGAGATCTGAGATGCAAAGAGCCTAGTAGCTGTTGGTTCTTGATGGACACTTGGCACCTCTAAACCCATCAGAGAACACTGTCCTTGGACTGTCTGGGTGGACAGTCTGCTGTTGTACTCTTCTGAGGAGGTCAGTCATGGCTGGTCACCCTCCTGGGTCTCAGCGTATCCGCCGTGAGCACACGTGGGAGGGAGTGGCCGGAGGCATCAGCAGAGACGTGCATGGCAGGCGTTAGCTTGGAGGGAGATCTGAAGAGGTCTCCCCGTTTTCCCACAGACCTCCCCCGTGACTAATGCGGAGGAGCACACCTTAATGGCCAGGGCTTGGCAGCCGTGGAAGGACGGCTCTCTGAGGGCGGGCGAGGCTGGCTGGGAACCAGGGTGTGGGCGGAGCGTGAGCAGCGGCGTGCCCGGCAGAGACCACCACATCAAACGCGGGAGGAGGGGTGGGTCCCGTGCTCTCAGCTCTAATTACTAGCAAGGGCTTTGCAGGACGTGTGGGTCAGATCGTCATCGCTGCTATTTTTTACTTAATCCGCGCTTACTGATGCTATAACTCAAGCTTGTTGGGAGGGCAGTTTGAGGTTTTTTTTCTTTTTCTTTTTAAGAAGAGGACTTTTGCTTTGATCCCTCTTAAGCACATTCCTTCCTTACTCCCTGGATACCCCAGCCCCCGGGGGAGTAATTTAATCCCAAGCATTAGCACCAGCCAGTCTGGGTGGTGGGCGCCTTCCCTGCCTGACACTTTGATCTGGGGATTGCAGGAGGGCAACCTGCTGCAGCTTCATTTTAGTTTTCTTCCTTGATTCTTTTCCACTACAAGGTTTTCTGTCCGGCCCCGGTTTAACCTCGCCCCGTGGTGCCTCATGGCAGCCAAGCCCTGCATTCAGGGAATCCTCCCTGGGGGAAGCACAGAGCCAGGAAGTGGACGGTGCTGGAAGGACTCGGTTCCCTCTCCTTGATCACCAGCGTCTTCTTTCTGAGACTCAGCCGCAGCCAACGCTGTGTGACCGTCCTATAAGCTGCTGTTCTGCTCTGCCTGACCCCTGAGGATGTCACCACCGCTGCAAAGGACGGCAGAAGAAACACACTCGTGAAAGTATGGAGATCACTCAATCTTCTCTAACATGATCATTTTCCCTCATTACTGAGTCAGCCAAATTAACCTTTTGGCTAAATGAAACAAAGTGTCGGTGTGTTTTGTTGACTCTGATTTACACTGACCTAAGGGATTAGTCTGAGGAAGAGGCAGACAGTATTTTGTAGTCTCTCTGGGAAGACCGTGGCGGAACTTTCATTTTAGAATGGTCATTCTGGCTGCATAGCAGTGAGTGGGGTGGAAAGGGACAAAACAAGGGACATCAAGACCCTTTAGAGACTGTTGCAGTAACTCAGACTAGAAATCATGGTGCCTGAACTAAAGAACCCAGAGTGAAGAAAGGGATAAATGGACGGATCAGAGAGATATTTAGGAGGTAGGATCACATAGTTCTGTGGCTGAAAGGCAGTGGGAGGTGAAAGCTATGGAGGTAAGGGCAGTGATTTTTTTTGAGATATGGAACATTCAAGAGAGATGGTTCATTTGGGGATCTGTTTCATTGAGATGACTATGAGACACCTAAGTGAAGATGTGAAGTACATGGTTGATAGACAGTCTTGAAAGCCCCAGAGAAGTTTGAGCTAAAGATTTGGGAGACCTTCCCACAAAGATAGTGAGTAAGTGGTAGTCATTAAAACCACCTGGAGGAATGTGCAATCTGTGAGCTGGGGGGAGAGGAGAGGGAGATGAGATGAAGAAAGGGGAGCACTGAGACCAGAAATAGAAGCAAGAAGTGATGAAACAACTATTGATAGATATACAGCAGAAAAAGATGGAAATAAATTCAGAGTTTTGGTAAGTAATAATTTGTGCCTAGGAAGAGTTTGCTAAGTAAACATACTTTCTCTATAACCAGCTTTACGATGATCTCTTATATTCATATTGGTAACAATCATCGGAGTTTTCTTTATTTTGTGTGGATATTTTAATAGGGTGACATTTGAGAAATTCACATGATGCTGGGTGAATGGTTTCTACCTCAGATATGCAGACTCTAAGTCTGCACCAATGCATATGCTCTCACCCTCCCTGGAGGCCACAGGTATCCCAGGAAGAGCCTAGGTAGGCTTGGGAAACATGTCTAGAAAAATCTGCCTTCTCTCAGTGACTCCCCACCCTCCCTGCCTCTCACCTCTCTTGCTACCTCCACTCCTGTGTCTCTGGGTCTGTAAATGCTTGACCTCTGTGGACGACACCTGACACATACAGGTGTGTTTGGAGAGCTTACAAGTGATCAGGCTTGGCAAGAACACAGGTTGTGTGTGGGAAAGTGACTCAGTGAGGATGAAATGGTATCGGAAGCCGGGACTTAATAGGTTGCCAACAAAGTGCTTTACGTACTAGAGAGACGTGACTTAGATTTGTGCTTAGAAAGATCCCTCAGGTCGTAGAGTGGAGGATGAATTGATGGGATGGGAGATGGAGGGAGGGACGCTAATCAGAAAGATGCTTAGCAATCCAGTATGAGTTAATGACAGCCCATGTGAGAGCCGGGACAGCAGTAAGGATATGGGAATATGGATTCCAGACACGGAGGAGGTTGAGTGACAGAATTGGTGCCTGATTGACTTGAGTGATGAGGATAACAGAATTGATGGAGATTGTTGCCGCTCAAGCCGTTCATTGAATGTAACACCCTTACCTAAAAAATGGAAAAGTAACAACTATTATTTCTAATATTCATACATACTCTTAGAAAGGATTTTCCTCTGTTATGTGGCCTTCTTTTACCCCGACCGTCTATGGAAGTTTCCATTGCCGTAGGCTACTTCTGCAGCCGCAGTCCAACCACGGCACAACTCCCATTCCATCCCAGGTAGCCCCAACCATGGGTCTTAGACTCCTGATTTTGAGAAGATTCATGCATACTTTATTGGAGGTAATGAGGCCAATATGACAGAAAGCCAACAGAGTGCTTCCCAGTTTCTACAATTCTTTTTTAAAAAAAGTCCAGTGAGTTCCTGCTGCTTGAACGCAAGAGCAAGATGCTTCTGGACCGACAGCCTCATCAAGCCCCCTGCCACAGGTGCTCCGGATGACTTTCTGGACTGAACACCCAAAGGCCATTCCAAAATTCATGTTTTATTGCCTCTTCTTTGTCTAGGGTAACATTCAAATAGATGCACACATATCATTTTCTTTTCTCTTCCAAACAACTCTCAAGGTTAGGTAGGGCAAGTTGTTACTATTCTTCCCATTATCTCTCTGAATGAAAACTGAGGCCTAATGTCAAACAAATGCACTAGTGCTAGGAATAGATTGGGGGGTGGGCAGAAAAGTTTGGTCCTTGACATATGGAGTTTGAGGTGTTTTTCCAGACGAAGACAACAGGTAGGCAACTAAATATTGGTGTTAAGCTCAGGACATAGGCTGGGATTGAGGATACAGATTCAGGACCTATCAGTTTATGTGGGTAGTTAAGCAGAAAGACAAGAGTAAGCAACTTTGAAATGAGGTAATGTACCAAACTTGGGTTCTCCTCTAAAGTAGAGGGAGAAAACAGGTGGCCTATGGGCCTAATTCACCGTATAGACATGGTTTTAGGGATGGAATTAGAACAATGCTGTAAAAATTGAGAATCAGCACATAGACCCCGGGTTTCCAGCATTTCCTTTAAAAGCAGAAGCTATGGCATCCCAGGGTCCATGGTCTCACAACTCGTCGATTTTGAGGAGTTGAGTTTCCTTCACTCCCTTTAGACAGAACATTCTTTCCTGTTTTGCCACAGGCCTCACTACTCCTTATTGTACTCCTGGCTTGCATCATCTATTTACCTTTCTCCCCTGCAAGGTTTCGCGTTTGTGACCATCACCTAGGGCCCCATTTGGCCAGATAGGCCCACTTCTGGCTGTTTAAGTTCCTTCTTAAGATACGTGCCAAGACCAGGCAGCTCCAGAGACCCCTCTCCAGCTGTAGGAACCTTCAGAAATGATGCCGGCCCTTCAGTATTTTCATCTGGTCCTTAGGAATACTGCCTTAGTACCTCAATGATCTTATTTGTGAAGCCTGTCTCTCTGACTGGGCTCAAAGATCTCTGAGAGTAGCACTGCACTGATCGCTTGTTGGTGCGTCCAGTATAAGCATCGTGCCTCACATAGAATGGACACACAAAAAATGCTGATTTGGTATATAATCAAAGTGTCTGTAATTCACAGTTGACAAACTCACCTACACTCATTTCACCTCAAACAACCCATGATGACCCAGCGACTAATCAGAAAGCCAGCACTCCAGCCAAGTGTGTGAAGTCCTATGGGAATCCTTGCAACCCTCAGGCTTGCTCTGTGGAGCCTTCAGAAGTATGACAGTCACTCATGGGCCACGGCAGACTTGAAGGTAGAAGACTCTGCCTGTTGGGTACCAGGGTAACCTCAGGATAAATTGATTGAAGGTGTCAGCGATCACTTCTGATTCCTCTGAGAAAGGAGACAATTCAATGCAACAAACATTTACTGGCTGCAGACCAGGTGCTGGGGACCATAGCCCTACGGTTATAACAGTGCAGAAACAGAATACAGAGTCATGGAAAAAGTAACTTCAGTATCAGGAATGCTGCCAAAGCAAACACATGGAGAAAGGACATTTGATGTAGTGGTAAGACCCCTACCCACCTGGCCCCAGGATGTCCCCTTAGAAGAACTGATGCTTAATTTAAAGGTGAGTAGAAGTTGGCTAGTGAAGTGTATGGAGGATGTGGAAGAAAAGGATTCCTGGCAGGGGGAGCAGCATGTGCAAATGCCTCACATCAGGGACATATTATTAGAGGAAGTGAAAGAATCTCATTATGATGACAGTAAAAAAAATGTGAGAATGAGAGGGAGGCAGAAGCCATGTCACGTGATCGTGCAAACTATGGTGAACTTCCTGGGTTTCATGATGAGAACTCTGGGTTCTGAAAGGGTATTAAGCAAAGTGGGAGGAGGGCACAGTCAGATTTTAATCTTTGAAATAGCACTTTGATTGCTGTGAGAAAAATAGAGTGGGGAATCATGGGCTCCCAGGTTGTCCAGATCAACCCTCCCACTGAAAGCACTCAAAAATGTTAGCTAAATATAAACAGATCTTCTTAAAAGGGATCAAAGATTTGACAAGATAATAAGGACTTATCAAGCCAAACTTTGAGAGAAAGCAAGATAAACAGAGCACTAGACCACTTTTGCTCTGAGGTAATTTACCAACCCAGGGGAGCTTGATTTGATGCCCTCATAGGGCAGAGTAGACAGAATTTAAAACCCAGAATTTCACAGTATAGGAGGTTGTCTCAGACAGGCTTCTCTAGAAGGCAGAGCCAGAGGCAGCACTAAGGCGATTTGAGAGATGCAGACCCAGGGCAGTGAAAGTGAAGGAAGTGAGGAAAGAAAAAATGTTCATCCATGTAATGCCATACATTCCATGCTGGCTACTGCATCATGACCAGCTAGAACTAGACATAGCTGGTTACTCAGAGGATGTATTTAGGTAGCATGTGGGACTCCCAGGAAAGGGATATAAAAATGGCCCACACCTTGGCATTGTCCAAGTAAGAGAGGAACTTACCTGTGTGGCTTCCTCCCATCCTCCATTTCCCACGGGTCAGGTTTCATCCCACTAGGAGTTAACATCCTACATGTCTGTGTTGCATCATCTGGACCCTCAGAGGCCAGCCAGGAAACAGATCCTACACCTTTCCATGTGGTGATCATCTAAATTCAATAGGACAGCCCAGCGTGGACAGAGTGCCAACCAAGAGAGAAGGGAAAGGAGGTAAGATTATAAGAAAGTGCATTAAGTTGCTGTCCAGTGCTGGAGTCTAATAGAAGATCCTCTTCCCATAAAAAAAGAATACAAAATGCTACATAATTAAGATCAGAGTGAGCCAACATTTCCCATACTACCCCAGCCTGCCCATCCCCAAAGGCTGAAGGAAAGTATCCTTGGCACTGAGCAAAGCAGGGCTCAAAAAAATAAGTCCCTGAGAAGTTATAGCTACAAGCAGTCCTTCTCATGTATTCTCAAGCCCAAATCTTATCATGTGTGTTATCTCCAAACCCTTGGGCTATGATTTTAATTTAAAATATTTTTAGACTAATAAAGCCTCTTGGCATCTGGCAAAGAAAATGCAAATCCCTCTTGAAGAAGGTGCCTTTATTCTAAGTCACCAAGGATTTCCAACATAATTTTCCATAAAACCAAGCAGCTTACAATAACGAGTGACCATTATCTTGAGAGAGAATCAGCAGAAACAGATGCATGGAGATGTCATATATTGGAATTATTATATGCAAACTATAGAAACTCTAAAACAACCACATTTAACACAATGAAAGATACGCTTTAAAATATATGTAAGGGGGGCTTCCCTGATGGTGCAGTGGTTAAGAATCCACCTACCAATGCAGGGGACACGGGTTCGAGCCCTGGTCTGGGAAGACCCCACATGCCGCGGAGCAACTAAGCCCGTGAGCCACAACTACTGAGCCTGCGCTCTAGAGCCCACAAGCCACAACTACTGAACCCACGTGCCACAACTACTGAAGCCTGTGCGCCTAGAGCCCATGCTCCACAACAGAGAAGCCACCGCAATGAGAAGCCTGCGCACAGCAACAAAGAGTAGCGCCTGCTCACCACAACTAGAGAAAGCCCGCACGCAGCAATGAAGACCCAACGCAGCCAAAAATAAATACATAAGATAAATAAATTAAAATATACTTAGGGAATAGGGAAAATTTTTTAAAGACTTAGCAGGACTAAAAAGATAGAACTTTCAGAAAAATTTTAATACTTGAAAGTTTAAAAATAATGGATGTGTATAAAAACATATTAAACCCAGACAAAGATATGATTGGTATACTGAAAGACAGCTAAACTAAATTAACCAGAATGCAGCACACATACAAAAAACATAAGCTGTTTTAAAAATGAGAAGCTAAGAGGTACGGAGGAAAGAACGAGAATGTCTAATATACATCAAATCAGACTACCAGAAGGAGAGGTGAGAGAAAATGGGACAAAAAGCAATATTTATGAAAATAATGTCTGAGGATTTCCCAGAACTGATAAAAGACACCAGTCCACAGATTCAAGTACCCCAGTTAATTCCCAGAATCACAAATAAAAAGAAAGACAATCTTAGACACATTTTCATGAAAGTGCAGAATCCCCAAATATAGAGGATCTTAAAATCAGCCAGAAAAATGTATTTTCAGAGGAATGATAATAAATCATATTTATACCTGATTCATTAATGACTTCTCAACAATTATAATGAAAGCCAGAAAACAATGGAATTATATCTTCAATGTGCTGAAAGAAGCCCCTTGTAATTCTATACGATAATATATTTTGTTGAAAACAAGAGCAAAGTAAAGACAGATAAGCAGAAATTGAGTTTGCCACCTATGGACACTCACTAAAGAAGATTCTAAAAGATGCATCCCAGTTAGAAGGTCTGAAATATAAGAGAGAATGATAAGCAAATAAAATGGTAGATAGGTAGGTAACCAAAAAAGGTTGAGGAGGGGAGAAGGCAGGAAGGGAAAGAGTCACTGGGGAACCAGTGGTGGTTCTTAGAATAGGAAGATGGCAGAGTCTTTTTATTTGGTTATAGATCACGGAGGCGGGCTTTACAGGTGGCAATTGGTAAACTGACCTAAGCAAACCCTAAGGAAGTAGGAAGGTAACCAATCAACTGAAAAGAGGAAGTTACCTTTCGAGTGAGTTTTTTTGTTTTTTTTTAGATAAATTCCTGCCCACATTTTTTTTTTCAATAATTTTGTCACCCTTTATAGACTCTGTCTAGCCATTCTACTTTGGAGATGATGGGTCAACATCTTGGATGTGGGATGTGAGAGGAAAATTTTGCTGAAATATCTGCAAACTTGGCTTAGGTTCCTCCTTCCTTTGACCAGAAAAAAAAAAATTCATGTGTTTCTTAGGTGCCACAGCCCACAGCTGGAGGCCCGCTGACCGAGGACTGGCCGAAGCTCACAAGCAGTCTGTATCCCAGCGAGGAGGGCAGGAGGAGAACATCAGGGGCGCTGGCCTTACGTTGCAGTGGTTTTTGTTGGCAACATCCCAGCGCTGTACCCAAATTTTGTGTTTCAGCTCATACTTGGGAGGTCACTGAAGAGCAAAAGGAAGGTGAAGGATTTGTATCTACCGAACAAATCTTCAGCTTGTGTTTGGATCAACTGCCAGCTATTTCTCTCTGGGTGAAGTTGAATTATTAGAAGACATTCAGCTCTGCTCCAGTGGGTCCTCAAGAAACCCTGAGAGGGGATGGCTCTATTCCAGACTTCTGTGGTGCTTTGGTTTTAATAATGCTGTCTCCAATTCATGGATCTCTTAAATATGCTAGAAAAAGGGGCTCCTTGTAAATTTTTTTTTTTTTTCCAGTGACAGGGAAGATAAAGAGTGAAGAAACACAGAAGGGAGGGGTTAGGGAGTAGACATGTGAATAACTACAGGAGAACAGAGCTGAAGCTGCCTTCAAGAGAAGCTTAGGTTAATTAGGAAAGCCAGAGGGGAGCATCTGAGGGTGCAGGAAATAACTCTGTTTGGGAAGGGAGAAGAAGAAAGGGCAGCAAGCTTGGGGAGGTAAAGGAGTTAGTTCCTCCCAAACTGGGTATTTGCTGGTAGCCTTAAGCCCACTGTCAGAAAGAGGCAGCTTTGGGTAGGGGATGGGCAAAATGGGTGAAGGGGGACAAAAGGCATAAACCTCCAGTTATAAAATGAGTTGGTCCTGGCAATGTAATGTACAGCACAGCAACTGTAGTTAATAATACTATATTGTACATTTGAGAGTTACTAAGAGGAAAGATCTTAAAAGTTATCATCACAAGAAAAAATGTTTTGAAACTATTGTGTGGTGATGGTTGTCAACCAGACACTCACTATGTGAAAATTTCACAATATATACAAATATAAATCATTCTGTTGTACATCTGAAACTAATACAATGTAACGTGTCAATTATATCTCAATAAGAAAAGAAAAAAAAACAAGAATATAGTTCTTTCTAAAATTAACATGCATGGGCAAAATTTATCAAAATAATTTTGTCTATAACCATTTTGCCCACTGAAGGGATTATCTCCCTTCACACACACGGAACAATAAACATTTGTGTTACATATTCTACATACTAGGGCTGCAAGGTAAATTTTGTATATAAATTTACGTAAACCGTGATGAAGTTCAATTTTGGGGGCAGAAAGTATCCCCAAAGTGAGTGAAGAAAGTATAGCAGTGATTCAGCATGATTTCATAAAACATACCATTTCTTAATTAAATGATCAAAAATCAAGTGACTCACAAACATGCAAACGCAAACCAAAATTATTTGTGCACATAAACTGCATCTGTAACCAAAGTTTTGAAATAAACTTAAAAAAGAGACAACCTCTCACCTTCCCCTTAGAGCCGAAGAGTGTTTTGCTTTAGTGGCAGCTGCACTTGTAAGTTCATTTAATTTGTCTTCTTCCACCAGCTGCCTCAGCTCATATATTGCAGCTTCCATAAAGTTTTCCAGAAGCTCTTAAAGTACTTGAGCTCCTGACCATGGGACGTACTCATACATTCAAATTTGTTTTAAGACACTTTCCTAAGGCATCCTGAATGAAGGGCCTGAAGGTAAGAGAAAGCAAAGAACCAAAATCTGTTTTTATTTTAACCTTTTATTTATTTATTTATTTATTTATTTATTTATTTATTTATTTATTTAGTATTGTTGAGGAGGATTTATTTATTTTAGAAGCAAAAGCATTCGGGTACCTTAAAGAAAAATGGTGGATAGGATAAGATTGACCTTTCTCTGAAAGCCTGGTTGATGGAATTTGAGCTAACAAATTTACCCTAAAACCAAACTTCTCTGAAATTTGAAGGCTACCTGTGAACTTGACTATCGGGACCATAATGTAAGTTAAAAGAAAATGAGCTCATATTTCTTTGGCTTTTCTCCAATAAAACTACCCTCAGTTTGAAGGAGAAGGCTGTAAAGGGAAAAAGAGCTGGCTGAGTTGGCAGTGCACCAGGATACATGGCCAGAGTGCACTGAACATTGATGTTAAGACACAAAGAACAGCAGAAAGACAATGGGCTGAATTTAAACTGAGAGTAAATCATTCTCTAATTTGCTTCTCTTGGAACAATGTTAGATGTTATTATGCCTGTTCACCTTGTGGTTAGGTCAAATGAGTTCCAAACTCAATAAAAAGGACAAGACTCTGACTTTCCTTGAGATATTTCTTGAGTCTTCTTTTTCTTTCAGTTTTATCAAGATAGAATCCACATACACCATTGCGTAAGTTTATGGTGTACAGCAGAATGACCTGACTTGCCTATATAGTGAAATGATCGCCACAGTAAGTTTAGATAACATCCATTTCTCATGTACATACAAAAAAAAGAGAGAAAAGAATAAAGACTTCATAGTGTATCTTAAAATCAGGAAGTGTGATGTCTCCTGCTTTTTCCTTCTTCCTCAGGACTGCTTTGGCTTTTCAAAGCTTTTTTTTGGTTCAGTATAAATTTTAAGATTGTTTTTCTACTTCTGTAAAAAATGTCATTGGAATCTGATAGGGATTGTATTGAATCTATAGATGGCTTTGGGTAGTATGGACATTCTAACAATATTAACCCTTCCAATCCATAAACATGGTAGGTATATCTTTCCATTTATTTGTGTCTTCTATTCTTTTCATTAATGTCTTGTAGTTTTCAGTATGGAGGTCTTTCCCCTCCTTGTTTAAGTTTGTTCCTAAATATTTTATTTTTTCTGATGCTCTTGTAAATGGGATCACTTATTTCTACTTCAGATAATTCATTATTGGTGTACAGAAATGCTACTAAGTTTTATATGTTAATTTTGTATCATGCAACTTTACTGAATTTGTTGATGAGATCTGACAGTTAGTTAATGGAGTCTTTTAGGATTTTCTATATATATAAAATCGTGTCATTGGCAAATAGAGACAATTTTGTTTCTTCCTTTCTAATTTTGATGCCTTTTATTTCTTTTTCTTGACTGATTGCTCTGGCTAGAACTTCCAGTACTGTGTTGAATAATAGTGGTGAGCCTGGGCAACCTTGTCTTATTCCTGATCTTAGAGGAAATGTTTCAACCTTTCACCTTTGAGTATGATGTTAGCTGTGGTCTTGTCATATATGGCCTTTATTATTTTGACATACATTCTTTCTATACCTAATTTGCTGTAAGTTTTTATGATGAATGGATGAGAAATTTTGTCAAATGCATTTTCTTCATCTATTGAGATCATCCTATGATTTTTACTTTCATTCTATTAATGTTATATATCACATTTATTGACTTGTTAATGTTGAACCATCCTTGCATCCCAGGGATAAATTCCACTTGATCATGGTGAATGATCCTTTTAATGTGCTGTTGAATTTGGTTTGCTAGTATTTTATTGAGATTTTTTGCATCTATGTTCCTCAGGAATATTGGTCTGTAGGTTTCTTTTCTTTTAGTGTCCTTACTTGGCTTTGGTATCAGGGTAATGCTGGCTTTGTAAAATGAGTTTGGGAGTGTTTCTTGAGTCATTTTGAAGTCCATATGTGAGATAGGAGTGAATTTTGCATCCTCAGATCTCAGATCTCTGAACTTAGTGGCAGTGGTGGTGCATGATTCCTGCCTAAGTGTGTAAACTTCTGTGAGCTCCCAGCCCTTCTCCATCTGCTTTCTTCTCTGCTCTGCATTGCTCCCAGAAGAGCCCATGGCCCACAAATGCCACTGGCAACATGACGATGCTGAGTGACATTGACCAGTGATAACTTTGCCATCTTTGTTGGCAGGTGACGTGTCCCCAGGCTTTGTTTCACTCCAACACAGCTTTGGTTACTGGCTTCCGACTTTGTTAATGACCACTATACAGCCATTGAAAACCAGATCAAATTGAACAAGCTCTTATATACCATCAATTATATCAGATAGGAAATAGAATTCATATTTCAAGTCATATCTATTTAAAAATTTTTTATAAACGTTTGTTTTTATTTCTTACTAGGCACTGTATTGGGTACTGGAACTCCTATCTAGACTATTGTTTATTTATTAATTCAATCAACATTTATTAAACACCTACTATGTGCAGATATTATTTTAGACACTGGAGATAAAGAATAAATGTTTAAAAACCTCAGCAGATGTCCTTGTCCTCAAGGAGCATATATTTGAGAGGATAAGATAAACAACAAATGAATATATAATACGCCAGGTGGAAATGAATGATATGAAGAAAAATACAGATATTTCTCAACTTATGATGAGGTTATGTCCTGATAAACCCATCATAAGTTGAGAACACTGGAAGTTGAAAATGCATTTAATACACCTAACCCACCAAACATCATAGCTTAGTCTCACCCACCTTAAATGTGCTCATAACACTTACATTAGCCTACGGCTGGGCAAAATCATTAACACAAAGCCAGCTTTATAATAAAGTGCTGAATATCTCAGGTAATTGAATAGTGTACTGAAAGTGGAAAACAGAGTGGTTGTCTGGGTAGAGAGCGGTTGTCACTGTATCAGTTGTTTCCACCTGTGATGGTGGGGCTGACTGAGAACTGCAGCTCATTGCCCAGCATCACGAGCCAGGATAGGAACACGTACTGCTCCCTGGGAAAGATCTGAGTTCAAAATATAACTTGCAGTTTCTACTGAATGTGGATGGCTTTTGCACCATCATAAAGTCGAAATATCGTTAAGTCGAACCCTTGTAAGTTGGGGTCCGTCTGTGATGGGTAAGGGGACAGAGAGTCATGACAGTTTAAGGGAGGCCACTCGGAGAGAGAGAAAAACTTGAGAAAGGACAGCTGAGCGGAGACCTGAAGGAGGTGAAGGGAGAGGTGGTACAGACATTTGTGGGAGGAGCATTCGAGGCAGAGTAGCAGGAAGTGAAAACTGCAGAAGGTGGGGTCTGGATTGCCGGGGTCTGATGATGCCCAGGGCAGTGGGTGTGGCTGGGACAGAGGGAGCTGAAGCTAAAACCAGGGAGGGGCCTGTGTCGGGTCTGGGAGGCCTGGCAGGGCCCGGCGGGGATGCTGGCTTCGTGCAGAGGGTCAGAGGGGCTGCTGTGTGCAGGACGGAGCCCAGATGGCATTGCTTGCCTGTTGCAAGGCCACTGCCCCATCTGCTTGTCCCATATGAAAAATGTGACAGCAATCAGGTAGGAAATGCGGGGCTAACAGAGTAGCACAAGGCGGGACGCCTGAGTCTGCCTTCTGCTTTCTCCCACTTACCTGGGGAATGACCTACACTTCTCTGAACCTGGTTTTCACACAGAGACAGAACAACCTAGTGATTAGGGACACAGGCTTTGGGTCTAACGGAGCTGGTTTCAGTTCCAGTTACAATACCCAGTAGCTAAGTGACCTGGGATGATTTTTTAGACCAAGTCTCAGTTTCCAGTTCTGTAAAATGGGGGTTAGGATAGTGTGTAGCAGAGCTTACCAGAATGGCTGGCACGCAGAGTGGAGAATAACGAAAAGCAAAGCACAGGATCTCACTCTGCAAAATGGAGTCAGAGTGCAAAGGTTAGCGTTTGCTCTACAGAATTTGCACATGCGTGTGCTAAACTTGACAACACGTGCTATGAGAGGTGTGGGAGTTCATTCTGAAGAGGGAGTTTGGGAGAAACCTTCGTGCATATCGTGGAGCCAGGGCCCATGTGGCAGTCCTTTTCAACTAGACAACTGGTCAGGGGCCAATCAACTGGGTGTGACGTTTGGCCTTGACCTTTAAAGGATGGACCTGGCCACTGACCTTGCCCAGAGCTTGGGTGGGGCCGGGGTCTGTGCACATCTTCCACCCTCCTTTGGAAGAAGAGGGCTTGTTTTCCCAACAGAAGGTGTGCGCTCCCTGCACCCACTCTTGTGCCCTTCCCAGTCTGGATGGGGCCAGCCTTATGCGATTGGAATTCCAAAGACTGAAGCCTTTAAAGATTGCATCTTATGATTTAAACGCCTTTGGCACTGAGGACATTCTCTCACTCAATCGTTCTCACACCGCAGAGATGCCGAATGAGATGATTATAGAAATGTTTTCCCAGTTGAATTGGATTTGAGGCTCCCTGGGACTCTTTCACCAAGTACGGACTGTACTCTTTTTCAACGCCCACAGTCTCTAGCCATTCTCAGCAATTTAAGTAAACACCAAAGTGTCATCCTAAAGAGATTTGCTCAAAAAGTTTTATTAGTTTGGATGAATTCTTCCTTTCTTATTTTTTTTGGTTTTGTTTTAGTTGTTAAAAATTTAACACATATTTTCTGTTCTCGTTTCGTCTTTTTATTTTCCACTGGGCAATAACAGAGAACAGTTTGCAATGTATACTTTGTTTGAAAGATCTGGTTTCCAATGATTTAAACACTAGATTGTCAGAAGTCTGAGGTCCATTGACTCTGCAGTTGGTTTATCAGGCCAGTTGGATAAGTCACCTTGGGTCTCTGGGCCTCAGTTTCTGGATCTATAAGATGGAATCAGAATTATATTCTCCTGCTTTCACTTCTACAGCAAGTGTAAAACAGGGATTTAAAAATTCTCTTTCGTGAGGTGTTTGGATGCCTTGGAGACTGGGACTGCAGAAATGCAATCAATTGTTATTATTTCTTCTGAGGAATTCAGGTTTGAAGATCTTCTTGACCAATGCCTACAAGGCATATAAACAAGAGTTTTGCCCGGGGACAGAACACCAGCTTGATCTTTATTTTGCAATATAGGAAGATGCTCATGCCACACGAAAGAGAGGTAGGCATTTGTGACTGCAGTGTCCTGTAGTTCCTCCTGAAACTTGAGAAAAACTAGGTGGAGACAGTGCTGAACTAATGCTGGAATGACCCTGATTGTTCCATGACTGTTTATACTGGGGACTCAGTGTTCTTTCTTATCAATCTCCTGTTGGTTCTCTTCTTGCTCCATGGACCAGCTTTTCAGTCTCCTTCCTGGGATTCCCTTCCTCACAGTTCTGACTCTTTAGATATTCACTTAGCTGGTACCTCGAGGGTTAATGAAACCTTGTCTTGTACAAAGATAAAGGGAAATTGA
The DNA here is from genome assembly GCF_949987535.1 of Balaenoptera acutorostrata. NCBI lineage: Eukaryota > Metazoa > Chordata > Mammalia > Artiodactyla > Balaenopteridae > Balaenoptera > Balaenoptera acutorostrata. Next base: position 74,013,511 of record NC_080079.1, on the reverse strand, counting down.
ATATGGTGTTAAAACACACAATTGAGATAGATCCATAGACTATTAGAGATGGGGGACCAGCAGACCAATTTAAGACGCTGGGTCACACAAATAGTTAGAGGTAGCTCTCAGGCCAGACCGTGGTTTTTGGGGCCCAACTTGCTTCTCTTGCTTCCATCTGCTTTGATCAGAAGTGACATCCAGGTTGCTGATTCTGTGGTCCCAAATCTGACATCCGGAGGGGTGCTGGGATGGAGTCGCTCGTTGGGTGTTGAGAATTGAAAGAGTGACAGGAGAAGAGCAGGGCACATTTCAGCACGAGTGACGGCGAGACCTGAAACAGGCAGGTCGTGAGTGCCTGACAGGGGTCCACACCACCTTAACCAGCTGGGGTGGGGTGTTGGCCGTGGACTTGCCACCCCAGCAAAGTGCAGACACTTCAGAATGATGTCCAAGGGGCAACATTCACTCATCGGTGGTCATATCCTTCAACCGTGTTAGCAAGAGGAAACTCCTACAAAGTTGAAGACGGATGGAACACACTCTCACTTTCGTCCTTCACACACAGAGATCTTCTCCCTCCTGGCTTTCATCTCCATTAATTACACTACATGCACACTTCAAAGCTCGCTCAATTCCATCCCCTTTACGCAGCTCTGCCATTTACCTGGTCCAATTCCTTGCCCTTGTCATCTGTACTTGGATTTGAATCTTTTAAAACTTTTTTGTATTTGGAACACTTCTATTATATATACTCCTGGTATAAGCTATGTCCCCTTGAACTTGCATGATAGTTTTTTATGCATGTGTCTTTCTTCTGCTCTGGTCTGTGAGCGGGTTGAGAGTAGACACCCTGTAGAAAAATACACGTTTGGGGTCAGTTTGAATTGGGGCTCTGCCACCCTCTCCCCGAGTGAGCTTGGACAAGGCGCTTTCCCTCTCTGATCAGTTTCCTTACCCATAAAGTGAGGATAATAATACGTACGGCAGAGGATTGAGCAGGTGCCTGGCACAGGCTGGGCTCCTCCGGGGGAAGCTCTTGTGGGTCATGCTGGTCCCCCTATAGCACCCCTCCTAGGGCCCCTCACACGGTAAGAGCCCAGGCCGTGCTGTCCGGTTGTGTAGACGCATCATGGGAATCGCATCTGCACCCCATGGGCAGCACGGGGATGGTGGCGCCTTGGGGGTGTAGACAACCAAGTCCAAGACCAACAAAGCAAGGCTTCCTCCTGACCCCAAGTTCCTGGAGCTGCCTGTGTGACACCAAGCAGCTGTGGCCAATTGAGGGGACAGTTCCCGCTCGCCGGCCAGTGGAGCTGAACTCCTAACTGTGGCATGACGGAAGGGGGGCGGCTGCAGAGTGACAGAGAAATGAGACCCACTAGCAACAGGATTCTTCTCTGGGACCTTCTGATAGAGTGATGCCTGGAGAAGGGGCAGTGACCCCATTGGCCCAACAAGAGGCTGGTGGTTTGTCTGGCATTGTCTGTGGGCGAAGACTGGACAAAGCCTTTGGCAGTATGACGCATCCCAGCACAAAAACCAGCCTCATGACCTGCCAGCCATTAGAGGGCCAGACGGAGTCAGGTCAGATAGTCTAGTAACTCAGGTTCCTTCAGATCAAAAGTCTTAAGTCCAAATACAGACTCAGATATACAGTCACCACTCAGTATCTGCAGGGGATCGCTTCCAGGACCTCGGCAGACACCAAAACAACAGATGCTCGAGTCCCTTATATAAAATGGTGTAGTATTTGCATATAACCTACATACATCCTTCATATACTTTAAATCATCTCTAGATTACTTATACTGCCTAATACAATGTAAGTGTTATGTAAATAGTTGCAAATGTAATGTAAATGCAATGTAAATAGTGGCCGGCATACAGCAAATTCGAGTTTCCCTTTTTGGAAATTTCTGGAATTTTTTTCCCTAATACTTTCAATCCATGGTTGGTTGAATCTGGGATGTAGGAGCCGTGGATATGGAGGACCAACTGTATGTGCAGCATCTGTATCCTCTTCAGCATGCTTTGCTTGGTCTAATGAGAACATCACTTCGAGACCCTGCACCGGCTGAGCAGCGGTAGGGGAAATGGCCAGTTGTGTTTGGGATGATGGTCCAGAAATAAAAAATCCAAAATGGGCAACCGGAAGAGTGGGGGATTTATGTGAAACAAATTAAAGTGATCAGCTTATGTTCTGAATGCAGGTTCTATAAAATTCTTGGGGGAAGTGAAAGCCGTCTAAGCCACCTTTAAGGCAGAGAGATACATCTCATAAGAAACATAGGCTTTCTAGAGGTTTTCAAGTGATCCTTTGACGTTGGTGTGTGGCTTCGAGTGTTTACATAAGTGTGAAAATGATAAAGGTGGGCGTCCATCTCCACCCTCACTCCCGCCTCAATGTTTCCATGGACGAGGTATGACCAAGGAGCACACCAGCAAGGGAAGCCACGTGCAAGTATGAAGAGGTTTTGTAAATCCTTGGTGTCTGGTCCTTGGCCAGGTGTACGATCACCCACTCCTGTCTTAGAAGGCTATAAAGTGCCTTGCACAGAGCTCAGACTAACAAAATTAAGACAGATCTGATGGAAAAGCAAAACAGGTTGAAACTTGGGAAGCAAAATGACCTTGTGGAAATTTTACTTGACTCCTGCCCCACATCTGTCTGGGACCCTCCCTTCCAGATGCAGCCCCGTCTGATGCCCCCATAGCGCAGGGGACATCCCTCGGGGCCACAGGTGAAGCCGTTAGCAAAGGCCAAGCAAGGACCCTATCTATCCATTCAGGTTGGACTGGGAGTTAAAGCCACGCCTTTTTAATAATCCCGGTGTTCACACCCTTGGGTCCAATCTGGTCCCCGCTCAGGCTCCGTCGTCCCCCTCATACTGGGGCAGCTCACACCGCAAAGAGCACGTGTTTATGGTGCTAACACCACGCGTGTCTGCCTCCCTCCCCGAGAACCCCTCCAGGTGATGACAAGGGTTTATTTTTGGCATAATATTGGCTACCTTTCCGTACGACGCAGTGATTGCTAACAAGGAGACCCACCAGGATCTGATCAGGGAGATGCTTTCATGGGAAACCAAGATGTCCACCTTGCTCGTCCTGAAGTAACTGGTCTTTCCAGTGGCCGGCTTGCCCCTCTCTACCCAAAGCACCAGGGAGATGTATTGATATTTACAGAAACCTTTGTTGGTCTTTCTTCTGACGAGTGGCATTGTGTTAACAATCTTCCCTTTTGCTTCCATTTCACAAACCTGCTCTGGGGCTGGAGAAAGAAGTAGGCGAGGGAAGATGTAAGAGGGAAAATGACACAAGATACTACTTCTGCAGGGGAACTAGATTCTCAACATGAGTGACACAGGACATCAGAACTCCAGGATCTGTATCTGTTCAACATTCTATTTCCAGCATCTAAAATAGTGCCTGGGACAGAGAATGCCTTCAGTATAGACCTACTGACTGAACGAATGATTACCCAGTTACTACAGATTCAGTCAAACCAACCCAGCATGGAGCAAATCCTGTTGCCCGAGATGGTTCATCCATGGTCATCAAGCCTGGTGAACCATCAGCATCCCCAGGCGCCTTACAAAAATACAGATTTGCCATCATGCCCCTACCAATCCAACCAGAGTCCAGCTTGGTGCCCAGGAATCTGCATTTTTATAAAGCCCCACTCAGGATTCTTAGGCCAGTAGGGCATGGACTCGCTTTTAGGAACCATCAATGTAAGTTCTAACGTTAACCAATAGCTCCTGGGCTTTTCCTTCTTCCCACTGTCAAGGATACACATACACATGCGCCTACACTGAAGAATCCGAGAGACCAACAGATGGCCGTACAGACATAGTTCTGCACTCTAGTAAGTATATTACAGTGTGGGGTGGAACAAATCCGGATGTGTTTGTGACCAGACTCACAGAGGCACAATCTGACTTGCTGGTTTGAGAAGAAATGATATCTCAAGCTAGTCATTTAAAAAAGCACGAACTACACTGAATAACTGAGGGGAAGGCCATCTTAGCAAAAGGGACTAAAGGATTCCACCAACCCACGCCTTCATTTGGAGCCCAGGATCTGCTGGCTGAGCGGTCACCCCCATGAAGTATGCTCCGTCCTCACGTGGGACGTTGGGCCCCCCGCTGAAACAAACATACCGGGGGCTGGTGCGCCCACCAAGGAGTTTACACAGCCAGGAGGAAGCATCCTTGCCCTATCACAGCAGGCAGAGTGAAGCTGTGAACGAATCATAGAAACGATTCCAATTCCGGGAGAACAGGCCAGGCGCCTTGGCCTGGAGCAGGCTGAGGGCACGAGGCAGTCTGTTAGCAGCTCTGATTGTAACCACTGCAGAGACTGGGGTAAACCTCAGGCTGACAAAGCACCTGAGCGTCTCGGATTCTTGACGTAGCTCCGTCTCAGGGCTGAGCATTTCCAAGAGCCGCAAACCACCCTGGAAATTAAAAGTACCCAGATCTTGCCCCCAAACAAAAATGAAAGCCTGGCTCTTAATCATTCTTCCCTTGCAGGAAAATGTTTCTTTTCAAGAAGATTTCCTTTTAGTTCTGATTTCTCATCATCATGACAGAACAAAGGGGCGCTCCTCCAGCCAACAGAGACAAATTCACTTTCTTTCCCTCTTTCCATCACGTCCTCTGTTCACTCCGATGCCTTTGGTCCTACCTCTCAGGCCTTGGTTCATTTTTCCATATTTAAAATGACCTCCCCCAAGGAGGTTCCTTTTCTTTCTTCCCTCAGGTGGGAAACGGGGAATCCTTAGAGGGTCACTGCGGTGTAGATGGCAGGAAGTGGCCCCATCGGGCTTGGTGATTATCACCTCCCTTTCGTCCTGCTTTTCTTGTAAAACCAAGTGATGAATAACGGATGCAGTGGCTGAGCCTGCATTTCAGGCTGATTAGCAGGTACCTTGTCAGAAATTGCTTTTCCCGCTTGGCCCGCTCTGCTCTCCCAGGTGTGCTAGGGTGGGGTGGCCCCTTTGGTGTTCGTTTTGCATTCTTGCTCTGCGTCTCTTTCTGTCCCCTTGTCATCTCCCATTGTTGCTGCCGGACCTCATTCTGGTGTCACTTCCTCTGGGGAACCTTTCCTTTTGTCTACGTTTTTTGGGTTTTTATTCCCCCCACTGTTCTCGTTGTTATCTTTCTTTTTAAATTAATTAATTAATTATTTTTGGCTGCATTGGGTCCTCATTGCTGCGCGCAGGCTTTCTCTAGTTGTGGCGAGCAGGGGCTACTCTTTGTTGCAGTGCATGGGCTTCTCATTGCGGTGGCTTCTCTTGTTGCGGAGCCGGGCTCTAGACGTGTGGGCTTCAGTAGTTGTGGCGCGTGGGCTCAGTAGTTGTGGCGCACGGGTTTTGTTGCTCCATGGCATGTGGGATCTTCCCGGACCAGGGCTCGAACCCATGTCCCTTGCAGTGGCAGGCGGATTCTTAACCACTGCACCACCAGGGAAGTCCGTCGTTGTTATCTTTGAGGGATTTTTGTCTGCCCTGGTGATGTAGGACTTTTTTTTTTTTTCCTTCAGAAAATACTTAATGATGCAAATTCCTAAGACCTTTCGTGTCCTGTTTTTTGTTTGGTTGTTTTCTTTGTTCCGTGTTCTTTTTTCTTTTTTTGTGAACTTTTCCTGCTGGGGTTTTGGAGACACCTAGAGTAACCTTTCTGTTCACAGTGGTTTTTATTAGTCACCTGGTTTCTAATCAATAACTCCTCTTTTGCCAGAAGACATTATACCTTATCCAGACTTGAAGGAAATGTCCAAATCTGAGTGTAAAGTACAATCTTACAGTTTAATGTAACTAAGACGTTTCACAGGCTGCCATCATTTACTTCCAGTGTTTAGAAGAACTGGGTCCTAACATCAGCTAGGCTTCTAATTAGCTACGTCACCAGGTGAAAAGAAATCAGACCTTCCAAGTCTCAGTTTTCTTATCTGTGAAATGACAGGGGCTGGATAAAATAATTGCTAAGCTCCCTTACTATTTAAAACTGCTAAAATTCTTTTTTTTTTCTTTTTTTTCTTCTTGGTATTGTACTACTTTTTTTAAAAAATTATTTTTTATTGAAGTATAGTTGATTTACAATGTTGTGTTAATTTCTGCTGAGCAGCAAAGTGATTCTATTATACATAGATATACATTGTTTTTCAAATTCTTTTCCATGATGGTTTATCACAGGATATTGAATATAGTTCCCTGTGCTCTACAGTAGGACCTTGCTGTTTATCCATTTTATATATAATTAAAAAATGTGGAAATTCTTACGTTTCATTCTTGCTGTAAGAATATCAGCATCTTTTCTGGATAACCCTTTGGTGTTAGGTGCATTATTTCCTTTCCATCTGTAGGCAGCTCAAAAACTCATCCTGTGGTCCCACCCCTGTATGGGATTCCAATTCTGCCTTTGTCTCTGTTGCATTACCAACACGATCTTTCTTCTCATACATACGTAACAGGTAACGCACGTGCACACATGTACACACAGTGTTTATGTTCACGCTGACTCCAATGTGGAAGAACAAACACGCAGAACCCACTAAAAGGTGCCTTATGGGACGTGCAGGCTTTGAGGAGCTGCTGAGATGGCTTCCCAAGTAAAGTTTTGTAGAATTCTTGCTTGTGTAGGCATTTGTTTACTCAACTCTGCTCAAACCAAACAGGGAAATATTTGCAGTGCTCTCAGCAAATTGTGTCCGTCAACAGTCCTAAAGAGTATCTTAAGCCCGATTAATCAAAAATGAACCACTCCAGCAATCAGTCTGATGATTCCCATACTAATTTCACAAATATGGACACTTGAAATATCCCACTTACCACGTTTCCTGGGATTTAGTCATCATGATGGTCGTATGGGGGAACTGGGGCCTCCTCACTTGACAGAGGAAGAAACGGAAGCTCAGAGAGGGTCCGGGACCTGCACAAGTGTCCCTCTACAGTAGGATGGAGGAGCTCCTGGCTAACAGGGAGCTGCCGCTGAACACGGCAGCCTTTGGGTTTTCTAACCTGCCCAAGTAAACCCAGGCCCTGCCTCTCCTCCCCTCACAGAATAGAAGCACGCAGCTCACTGCCCGGATGACGTGGCAGGGAAGACACCTCGTCTCCCCTCGGCTCGGAAGCCTGCAGACGCATCGTCACAGCGGGCCTCCTGCCAGCAGGCTCTGAGGACAGTGCGCTAGAGATGGCAGGTCACACCTATTCCTAGCCTCTGCTGTCCCGGCCATGAAGGGCCAGGCCCAGGGCAGCGGCGAGGCCAGGGGCATGCAGGGACCCTGAGCTGGGTGCCTCGCTCCTCCACCCCTGTCCCCTCTTCACCTACCCCCAGCTCCGTCCACTCAGAGACAGTAGAGCTCCTACAGGAGAACACAGGACTTTCTCATTATCCTAACTTTTCTTTGGCGAGTATTAGCTAGTCTCCACCCACCAGGTTTTACCCCAGGAACACGGACCCTCTGATCTGTTTCCCTTAACCTCCTTTCGCAGTTGTAGACCTCTCAGAACCTTGCAACAGACAGGGTCCTGGCTAACCTTTATTCAATCCAAAAATATATGGGCCTAGACACAAATGTTTGGAGCTACTTTATGCATAATAATCCCAAACTAGAAATTACCCAAATGCCCGTCAAAAGGAGAACGGATGGATGAACTGTAGCTTATTCATACAATGGAATACCTAAGAATTAGAAAGCAAGAAACTATGGATACAAACAAAGACATGAACAGATCTCAGAAACATCCTGAGTTGAAACAATGAGCCCCTACTATGTGATTCCTCTTGGCTGCATCCCATTTATAGGAAGTTTCAGGAACAGGCAAAATGAACCTGTGGTGATAGAAATCAGAACTGGGGCAGGGAAGGGGGGGGTGGGGTGAAGGGAGGGGGAGGAGATTGATTAGGACAGAAGCATGAGGGTCTTTCCAAGGGTGATGAAAATGTTCCCTGTCTTGATTGGGATGGTGGTCACACGGCTATATGTAATGATCAAAACTCACCGATCTAGCCAATTCAGATCTGTGTGTAAATTATATTTATTGTGTTTAAATTATCCTTCAATTTGAAATATTGACAGTCTTTTAAAGAATGAATATCCGCTCAAACCATTGCATAAATACCACAAACGTCTCTTCAACCAGGCCTCTGTCACCCATAGCTAAATGCCCCCGTCTTCTGGGCTCCAATTTATATCATTGCTATATTTGCAGGCAGTGTTGAAATTTGTCTCCCTGCAAATCTGAGCTTTTTGTGAGCATAGGGTGTAGGCCTGGCATAGTGTCTGGCCAGGCTGGCATCTGTCAGATCCAAAAAGCCCCAGGAATTCTCATCTCACCTGAGGGACACGTGGAAGAAGTAGCCACCAAGGATTCCGTGGAGAAGCTGACGTCCATGTGGCTGAAAAGTAAGGTGAGGCTCTTACTGTGGGTGCGAGGCTTCCCCAGAGGGCGGGGGGGAGGGGCTTTTCCACACTGGGGGACATTTAAAGGGACTGAGGACTATGTGCAGGGTTTGGTAACCCTGCAGAGTGTGAAACCAGAGCAGGCGGCCTCAGGAGGGACGGAGTGAGGAGAACATCACTGCTTAGGTCAGCAAAATGAGGAAGAACTGCTGAAAACTCTGCCTCACTCCCCAGAAAAAGCAAAAGAGAAGGAACAAAAATGTTTAAAAGAATTTGGGGGCCGAAGGAATGTACTTCTGTGTGTACACTGGTCTGAATGAGCTGATGAATAAATCAAGGTGCGTGCCTATTACCTACTCAAATGGAAGGCACTGGGCCAGGTCTGGGTTGGGCCAAGGGTCAGGTGGGCTCCAGCACAGCAGGACATGGTACCAAAGTCCAGCTTTGATGTGGCCAGCAGTGCTGGTTTTGCAGAGCCCCTGGAGGAAGAACAAAAGGCAGGCAGTCCACTCGGGGGACCCAGAGTTTCTAAGCTGGAGGAGAAGGCAAATCAAGAGGAAACAGTAGACCAGATAGCAAAAAAGGGGGCGGGGGCTCAGGCAGCTGGCGGCCCAGGTGAATTTCCCTGGCGGGAGTGGGCGTGGCTAGTTCTGGTCTGGTGACCTCAGCATCTGCCCTGGCTTCCACTGGGCAGGGCAGCGCCGGGCTGGGGCGGAAAAGGGATGGATGGCAAGAAAAGTTCCTTCCTTCATGGAACTTACAATCTGGTTGTAAAGACAAGACAAATAGGATGAGATTGAAATCGATTCAAGAGAGGAACGGAAGTCATAAAGGGATATAGGATTCATTGTTAAGTGATGGATGAGCATATGAGGGTGAGAGTCAAGTCAGTTCAGCCCAGAATCATGAGCTGGAATGCCCGCAGGGCGTGGACAGATAACGTAAATGAGGGGCTCAAGCCAAGCTGCGTTCCTTCAATCACAGCAGAGTGTGTACAGACTAAGTAGCCAGGAGGACTCAGCACTTCCTCAAAGAACTATGCCTTCTCCCAGCTTCTCAGTCAATCTGTTTTCTTACTTGTGATGGAGACATGGATCCCGAGAAGTATCCCTCACGACAAAGAAAACTACAGCTGCACTCATCGTCCTGCAGGGGAGACCACAGGGAGGGATGGGGGAGGTGTCACCTGCAGGGGGCGTGCCCAGTGGAAGGGGCGGCCCCTGGGGAACACCAGCTAATTTTGGCAGTGTGGCCGTGCATTTCCACTTTTCAAGAGATGCCTAATAGAGAACAGACTTGTGGTTGCCAAGGGGGAGAAGGAGTTGGGGAGGGATGGATTGGGAGTTTGGGATTAGCAGATGCAAACTTTACATAGAGAATGGATAAACAACAAGGTCCTGCTGTGTAGCACAAGGAACTACATTCAATATCCTGTGATAAACCATAATGAAAAAGAATACAAAGAAGAATGTATATATATGTATAACTGAATCACTTTGCTGTACAGCAGAAACTAACACAACATAGTAAATCAACTATACTTCAATAAAATAAATTTTCTTAAAAAAGAGATGTCTAAAATCCAGATTCCATGGGAAATCTCTGAATTTTTTAACGCGGGCCTTCATTATTTTTTACACTGTAAGCCACATAGAACATGTTATTAGCTACCACCTTGACCTCTTTTTGAGAGAGTCAATCTAATTTGAGGCAAGAGATGAAATCTCGATTCCAATCACAGTATTGGCTTGGGAAGATGGAGCGGATAATGTAGCTGAGTACCGCCAGGTTGCCCTGCTCTTTGGAGTCTAGTTGTAGAGACACAGACTCTACAATTCGGTGTCCCGGAGAATTCCAGCACCTCCCCAAGATGTCTGCATATTCCTGGGGTAGGAAGGAGGAGGTGTCTTCTCCACGTGATCAATAAACAGTGGACAAATGAATGAACACATCAACCCCGAAGGGAAACCCAGTCTCCACAGCAACAACAGCAAATGGGTCACATACTCCAGGGATTCAAACTCGCTAGAATTTCTAGAATGTTTTGAGGGAATAGGAACATCATTCTTATTCATGCCAAGTCCTCCACTGTTCTTTCTCCCCCATCCCCATGGTCCTTAGCACCTCTCCCACCTGTGTAGTCTGGGGACTCTAAAATCTTCACCATCTTTCATGCAAAACAACTCAACTCTCCTGACAGCAGCCTTGGTACCAACCAGCATGCAGGCCAGAAGGAATCTAAGAAAGCTTACCAAGGAATTTTCTCAGGGGAAGACAGTTCCCTTCCCAAGAGGAATTCCGGGGCCAACTATTTAGATAGTAAAATGTTGCCAACTCATTACATGACAGTAGCCGCTAATGTTGTTTGCAGCTCTTTTTTTTTTCCCAATTTGATCCTTTTCCCAGTGAAGTAGGTTGATAAAACAAATGAGAAAAGCTCCAGACAGAAGACCTCAGTAATCAGACAACTTATGGGAATTCTAACCTAACTTGTAGGTTAGGGAGCTGAGCCTCAGACACAGGGCTCTGATTCTGTACTGCAGTTAAAGCAAGACCATCAAAGCAATTGCTATAAATGATCTCCTCTGGCCTCATCCTGATTCTAAGTTAGACTGTGACTCTTTGTGTAGGTCAAGAGTTGGCAAGCTTTCAAGAGGAAGGCCTTAAGCAGCGCTCACAAGTAAGGCTGATCTGGACCCCAGAAGTCTGTGGTGGGGAGCCCACAATGAGAGTTGACCCTGGGTCATCAGATAGTTGTCTCCAAGGTGCAAGAGAGCCTGACAATGGCCCTTTGCTAAAGAGATTCTTTGCCTTCCTTGGCATTGGAGGTTGGATGTTAATCGTAGATATTAAACTTTTACATGGGCTCTGTGTCTACTTATCTCCCCGGTGTATAATTTTCCTAGGGCTGCCATAACAAAAAAACCACACATGAGGGATTTCAACACATTAGAAGTTTATTCTCTCATAGTTCTAGAGACCAGAATTCTGAAATCAAGGTGTCGGCAGGGCCGCGCCCCTTCTGAAGGCTCTAGGGGAGAATCCTTCCTTGCCTTTCCCTCGTTTCTGATGGTTGCCAGTATCCTTGCTATTCCTTGGCATTGGTGTTCACTGTCTCCATCATCTCATGGCCTTCTTCCTTCTGTCTCTTTGTGTCTCCAAATCTCCCTCCCACCAACCATTGGATTTAGAGCCCACCTTAATCCAGAATGACCTCTTCTTAGCTAATTAATTACATCTGCAAAGACTGTATTCCCAAACAAGGTCACCTTCTGGGGTTCCCTGGTGGACAGTCATTTTGAAGACACTGTTCAACCCAGTAGAGTGGGTATTTATCTGCTTAGGTATATCTGCTAACAATATCCAAAGCAATATTCAGAAGTCTCTGGATTCTGCGTTTTAGTGAGGAACTCTTGTCTTGGGACTGGTTTTCCTAAATAGCATTTAAGGACCCAAGTCTACTGACTCTCTGGGCATCAAGCCAGACTTATCTTGTTAGGGCTTGATTTTGGCTTGAATTATTAGCTCCAAACATTTACATTTGGCTTAGGAAAGAAATATTTCTTACTCAGCAATACTGAGACAAGGTTATTAACCTCAACATTAGATTTACGTTTTACCCGGGCTTCCAAAGTAGTTCTGGAAGTCTGGAAGGCAACCCTCCATCTTTCTCCGATCAAATACCCACAAGGACTCTGCTTACATTTAATTTTTATTATAAAGGCAGAAACAATGAAACAATATATGCTAACCACATGTCACTAGCCACAGTCAATAAAAAGCTTTTATTCCGTGAGACTTAAGCTCTAAGAACATATGTCATGGCATGAAGTGATCACGAGAAAAATGTTTACAAATAAGCACTTGCCAAACCTCCTTCCTCCGAGTGTATAAACCAAAATCATGATTGAAATCTGAAAGATAGAGAGACTTGACCTGAGAACTTGCCATCCTCAGTGTCTCCCATGCACTGCCTCTCCTTAGCCCTCTGTGGGTGACTCTGCTTTCCCTTGTCTTTCTCTTTACTCTTGCTTTTTTTTCTCCCTCCATTGCTACCTCTGTGAGAGTTTAAAGAGATGAGGAGGAGAGCCTGTCTTTACTGAACCTCGAGTGTTCCGTCCTCTCCTGGGAAACTTGTAGCCAGATAGAAGGTTCCAGATGTTCGGCTAAGCACAGGCTGTAACTTCCATTCCTCCCCAACACATATAAAAAATATTTTAAAATATATTTATGAGCACATGCACAGAAACAAGAAAAGACAAGAAACAGAGCAGTCACCCCAAACGACAGAGGCAGAAGGAAGCCCACAACTGTAAGTGTGGGCTGCCCTGTATTCCTACAAGGGGCCAGGTCTAGAGAAAGGCAGACACTCAGGGAAGGGGATGGGGTCTCCGTCCCAGCAGGAGGTGGCGGGGGGCGGGGTCTGGGGGTGAGAACTACACTGCCCACCCCCCGCTGGGCCTGGCAGCAAAACGCTCCCATGTGTCTGGGCCGGAGCCCAGCTGCCACATGGTGTGGGAGGCCAAACTCCCATCCCTGCCAGAGCCCAGGCTGAAGTCACAATGAGATCATCTCTCCAGAAACCCTCAGACCCCGCATAAGTAAGGGAGAGGCCCCCAGCGAAAGTCCAGCAGCATTAAGGACAGGCGGCCAGGACCCACAAGGACCAGCTTACAACTGAGGGAAGTACACATCCTCAGGGAAGAGAGGAGGAAACAGCTCCATCAGGAATGGGTGATGATTGTAGAAAAAATAAGTTAGAAAGTCTGGAAATGAGGAACAGAGTTACTGAAACAAAAACTCAACAGATGAGTAGAATCTGAGTACAGTTTGAGAGTGAATTCATGAAATAAAGATGAAACTGAAGGAATCTTCCAGAATGGATCACACAGAGAATATGGAAGAAAAGCTAAGGAATGTGGAGGGTTAATCTAGAAGTTCCAAAATTTATCTGCTGAGTTCTAGGATCCTTGAGGGACGGTGTTTGAAAAGTGATGCCTGAGAGTTTTCCAGAAGAAAAGACAGAGGCCTGAGGCCTTAGAGAAAATGCCTCACAGCATGCCAAGCAGAATACATGTTTTTAAAAATCCACACATGGATACGTTTTGATAAAAGTTTGGGACATAAAAGGGTAAAGAGAAAAATCTTAAAATCTATGAGAGCAAGAGGGAGACGGGGATACACACACACACACACACACAGAGACCTCATAAAATTTCCTCTAGACGTGCAAATTTAGAGAGTAAAAAATTCCTTTGTCTCAAAGTCGGATCTTCCAGGGAAACATTTTGCAGTGTTAACTACCATCTCTCTTAGTTTCTGGGTCTCAGTGGGAACAAGGGGCCAGCAGCCATTCTAGGACTTAGCTTCTCTGTGAATCTCCCGCTTGTGTGTTAAAACTCCTGCTGCCCTTTTCCCACCAACCTCAGGAGACAGCACATTGCTCTCCTCACTAAGTCCTAGAAGACACCTTTTGAAACTGGGCAAATAAATAAATCAATATTCCTTGAGTTGCTACTTTATTAAAAACAACTTTTTCCTCCCCAAATTCCCAAGACATTTCTCTTCACTTTTCTACCTTCTGCAGACCCTTGAGCATATTTCTGAAGAAAACCTTCCCCCAAATAATATTTTTAGAAAGGTTTCCTCTTATTTTCTCTTGCTGTTTTTTTTTCTATAGAAGAGTGTAGCACAGGTTCTGTAAACAGCTCAAGTAAATGTAAATTTAAGTAGAGATTTAAAATCGTTTTCTTCTTTGATTCTATGAACTTTTGTCCTAATCATTTATATCTAAAATGATGTATCATTAGTGAAATAAAGAAAGTTTTCAAAGAGTGAAACAGACCTAAGATTTTACGTACAATACTGAGGGGTGTTGCACAATATTTAGAGAAATTTTCAAGGAGATGAGCTTTGTAATGAGACCGCTGGGTATATTTGTTTCATCTTCCAACGATGGAGTAGGCAAAAAGAAGGTTCAGGAAGGCGGTATTATAGTGAGTCAGAAAAAGCAATGACTTCCTAAGTTCAGCTGTCCAGAGATTCCCCTCCTTATCTGTGTCACCCTTTTTGGGATCCACTGGATGACATCGTGGATGAGTGATCGTGGTCGTGGGGAGGTCACTCTGGGTGGAACCAGGACCCAGCATCCACAGGATCCATCCCCGACCTCCTGGCTGATGCCAGGGTGACACCCGTTGTCCCCGCAGCTTGCAGGCGTGTCTGGCAGACTTGCTGGGCAGCCCTGCCGAACATTGGCATGGTGGCTGGAGGGACTCATTCATGCCTAGAGTGGGGGGTCCTTCAGCGGGAAGAGGGCATCCAGACACAAACTTGACAAGGTGACCATTGTCATGTGTCAGAATAAACAGATGGTTTTAGGTGTAGCCTCACACCCGCCCTACATTAGGTGCCTTACATATACTTGTGGAATTGGTTCTTTAATGAGTGAATTTGGGGCAAGTATCAAGGAGTGGAACCTCCAAGTAGTCAACTGAAAAAAAATGCACAGCTTGAGAGCTGTGAGTTAAGTTTTATTTGGGGCAAAATGGGGACCATAACCCGGGAGAGAGCATCTCAGATAGCTCTGAGGAACTGCTCCAAAGAGATAAGGGGAAGGTCAGTATTATATATGATTTTAGTGAAGGGGGTGCGTGCAGTCAAGCTCACATTCTGGCAGAAGCTTGCTGCTGGTCATGAGGAGCACATGTCACCGTTAATGATTTTGGTGCTTTTCTAGATATGAGGAGATGCAAGAATTGGGCTCATAAAATCTTCTCCTGAAAATATCTAACTATATAAGGACCTGTTCTGCCAATTTTCCCCAGAGCACAGAGTGCCTCACTCCTGACCTCCCCCCTGAACTCCTTTCAAGGGGTGTTGAAGGTCAGCAGCTTTAGCATCTCATGATGTAATCCTTGTAGAGGTAGATGGCAAATGCCAATTTGTAGCTGGCAAAGTCAAACTGAAGAGCGTATTTGTGCAATTGTCTCTGAGTCATTGGAGGAATACAACAGGTATGGCAAAGCGATACTGGGGTTGGGAAGAGATTCTCCCCCTTTTACCAGAAGTTACCACCGTGCTGCCATATTGAAGTACCAAAGGATGGACGGCCCCTGCAGAGGAGTTTCAGCCAGGCATCCAATGGTGGTGGACCTTCGGTGGCCTTCAGTTTCCAACAGCAGTGGAAGCAGCAAAGGGTCCTCATGGGCATCAGATATCTTACCAGTAGGGGTCATTACAAGGATCAGGAGGAGAAGAAAGTTTGGCAAGTATGACCACCGTCACCTGGGAGGTGGGATGGCTGTAACTACAGGCAGACATGACGTACTGGTAGGGACTCCCGTATCTGGATGGCACTGGGGGGAAGGGTGTATATCCGTCGGTGTTCAGGTGCATGAAACTGAAAATATCCTAGCTGTGTTCAACAAAAAGAGGACTCAGTACCAGGAATTAGGAGTGTATAGAATCCTTGGGAGATCTGGAAAGCAGGATAGAGCCCAGAACAACACCAAATTGGCCCACTGGAAAGAATCACTACCTCTGCTAGGGAGGTGGTGGTCAAGAGACCACTACCAAAGCGGCAGAGTTCAAAAACACATCACCGAGTGCTGTCCAGAGGTCGGGAAACACAGTGGCTTCTCTGCACCCCTGAAAACGGTGGCCGGACCCTGATGTTGAGTCAGGCAGCCCAACATCACCAAGACTGTAGCTCCCAGGAGGTGCAACTGAGACCACAAGCTCAGCTTTTTTGTTGTTTTGGCGTTTTGGGGTTTTTTTTGCCTCTAGATGGTGTGGGCTATGAAATGTGGAGACTGGACCTGCTTTACAAGATTATTTTGAAGATTTATTAAAATAAATTAAGATGAAATAAGTGAAAAGTTCAGCTGTTATGCAAGAACAGTCATTTTAGGTGAAAAAAACCTTCTTGCCTCCCATGAGTCAGAAATAAATCCTATTGAGCAAACTTTAGACAGGACCCTCTTAGAGAAATTTTAGTAGCAGTTAGTACTTGGCGTTTACGATGATAAACTTACCTAGTAAAATGTGAGTCCTTTCCTCCAACGGCCACCATCCCGGGGAGATTTAATTAACTTTTAGCAATACCTCTGACTTACAGCCCCAATGTCCTCTTTCGTCTGAGAGCTGGCATCGTCTCCTGCCATGACCTGGAGAAAGGAATCATGTACCCCTAGATCACACCCCCCCCCAGTGGAGAGTCGGCTCCGGGCGTCCCCTGAGAACCAGCCCTCCTCCAAACCCATCCCCATCCAAACAACTCCCACTTCTGAGGGTGCACGGTGCTGCTCGTCCCACCCCCTTCCTCAACCCAAAGCAGCTTCCAGGTGTTGAATTAGTCTCACAGTTTCTGCCGAAAGAAGTGCTTAATTATGTTAATGTATTAATATAATGACTCGCTCTCTCGGTTTTAGGAAACCTATTAGAACAGACCTGAAAACTGACCTTAGAATTCATCTCTTACAGGATTTTATATATTAGCCAGTGTGGTTAAAGAAAGGGAGAAAGGGAGGAAGAGGGGAGAGAAGGAGAGAGGGAGGAAGACAAAAGAGGACGAGAGCTCTATGCAGATCTTGTGCTTTCTATTTAAAGACATGTCAGCCCAGAGTGGGAAACAGAGCAAGCCTGTCTGGACAGATTTAGTCTAGATTTACCACAGGGAGCTGGCTCTCCCTGACACGTCTTGACTCAAAGCCAGCTTCTCTGCCATCAGTCACAGCTCGGGTTCCCCTCAGCTTCCTCGGATGAACCTGGAGAACCGTCCACTGCTCTGATCACACGGGATCAGTAAGAACCACAGAGTGAAGATACGTCCCCGCTGAGCCCAGGACTGGGGCTGCTGGGGTCTCCATCCTGAGCAGTTCTCATTATACAGCTCAGTCCCCCGCAGTCCTATTTCTTAAACCATCCCAGGGGGTTTATACAAACAATCCGATTGGCTAGTGGGGGAGAACATCCCAGAGGCTGATCTGTGTGTGGAAGAGGCTCTGGAGGGAAGTGAGGGCCACCTCTTCCCACAAACGCTGGCAATTCGACTGGGTTTAGCGCTGTGTGCCGCGGGGCCGAGGCTCTGCCCTGGGTAAGTTTGAAGGCACTTTCCCGCGTGTGGAACAGTTTGGCCGACCTGACCGCTTCCCCAACGACAGCATTAGGCACTTCAGTGGCCCTTTGGGGTGCAGTGTTTTCCCCTACTTCCATTTTACTCTCCAGCGCGCTGATCTGGAGAGACGGTAAGCCGTTTGACAGAAGTCCTGCCACCAATCGGCGGCTGCCTGCAGCTCTTCTGTCCAGTGACTCAGTCACGCAACAAACCAGGAGCTGCAGAATGAGCTGAGAGCGCGAGGCCGGGGAAAGAGACAAACCAAAGGCAAGTGCCGCGCAGGGGGAAGAAAAACGCTTTCTCGTCTGTTTTGCCAGACGTGGCAGACTTTAGCACTTTTGGATGCTTTCCGTCATCCTCTACTCTAGGTTTTCCAGGTCTTTACTATAGGAGAGACGAAACTGTGCTTAATCCCATCACAAAACCGAGGCTGGCGTGATGGTGTGGAGAGCCGGCATCATTTAGGACCTCACAGGGGCTGCTCAGAGGCAAACGCCAGCTGCAACCCTTCTTTTTGCTGCAAGACGTGGAGAGGTAGTTTCCCCTCCCTGAGCCCCGGTTTCCTCATCTGCAAAGTAAGAAAGTTAGCAATACTCTCACACAGGGTTATAAAGCAGTGGAATAACGTTTAGGAAATATCTTAAACGGTAAAGCTCTATACATAGTTATTATTCTTAAACTGGTTCAGAAAAAGAGCGGAAGCCCCCCAAATAGATATTTCAGTGACTGCAAAAATCCAAGACCAACTCATTAAATTTTCTCCTAATGATACCACTGAACTTTAAGGAAATTGTAAAGGTAACATCATGGCATTAAAAGAAGTATGTTATAGATTCAGACAACACGCCCTTCCCCCCACTTCACTGTTGAACTCTGAGCAAATCCTGTCTGTGAAACGGCCATAGTTGTCACACAGTTCTATTCTGCAGGGATCCGCACTTCGTGTTGTAGGTGTGCTCAAGAAACCTCGTTCTAAAGGTCATCAATGTCATTTGGGAAGCTCCGCTTTCTTGTTTCTTGGTTCCTCTTTGCTTTGACACCTAAGCCCTGCGTTCAATTTCCTTGGTGTTTCCCTCCCTGGGACGGGCTGGTGTGTTCAGTTGCTTCCAGACTGAGGCTCTCATCACCTGGGTCCCATCTGCCAGGATCAATGCGACCCTAGTTATCTTGATAAAAGCACCCAGGGGCTGTTACTCTGCAGCCTGCAAACTCAATGCCTGGCTTTGCCAACATCGCGGTCACGGAGATTCTTCTCCTAGTTCTTTGCAACGTCTCTCCAAGCAGAGCAAAGGAGTATCAGATAAGAAGCAGGGAAGACAGGCCTCTGATGGATGAGGCTGGAAAACTTGCACTCAAGTGCAAGCTGCCCAGCCCATCCGAGTGCCCCGACCACAGCCTTCCTGGAGGTGGTGAGTGTTACCCAAGCTCAGAGGTCATTGCCTGGCCAGGTAAGCAAATACGATTTATAATATGAGCATTTCCTGCCTCAGCTCTGCTGGAGACTTTTCTGTTTTATTGTATTTTCTTCTGGAGATAAAACAGGAAGTGAAACTGAAAAATGCACAAGTCGTTCAGGCAAATAAAGGACCCAGTTTCAGCATCCATCGTGCTAAATTCTTTCCCTAATTCCTATAGTCAGATCAAATGTTAGAGACCACTTCAGTTTCTATGGGACGGATTCTGTCTCCCTGCATCCTGAGCCATGCTCGGTCTGGGAACAGTGCCCCTTCCAGGAGCCCATGCATTTCATTAACAGGTCCTTACTGGACAGTCCTTCTAGCCTCTGCTTCACAGATGGAGAAAGGCTACTTACCCTAAAGGATACCCAGCTTAGCTGAGAGCTGTGAACGTCACTGAGAATTTGTCTGAATTGCACCAAATCTAGTTTTAAAACCAGAGAATCAGAAGATTCTCCATCAGACTGTATGGTCATTATTACTTAGGAAATGTCTATTATAGTCTAGGTCCTGCAGGGACGGTCAAGAAGATGAAATAGGGTCCTTCAAGGATTTACCAGCTTGTTAAAGAATCAGCACAATCATTCTCATCAAATCCTCTCAGTATCCTCTTGTATTAATCAGGGTTGCAAGAATGGAACCCATTCTAGGTCGGTTAAGCAAAAAAGGAACTTACGAACAGATATCAGAGCACTCACAGAATCTCCCAAGATTCAACCTTGGAGTTTTCACAGCCAGGAAGAACACATATGCACTCCTCCCAGCAGGTTACTCCAGCAGAGACCCAGGGTAGCCTCCTCTGGACACAGACGACGATCACCCTGTGGGCCCACTAAGACCTCTGCCCTATGGCCTCTGAAATCATGGGACCGCTCTGCTATGCTCTGCACCCTTGCCAGCAAATGACATGCTTCTTCTCTTTTAAATGGGTGCCCGATTAGCTGAGTGTAAGTCAGATGGCTGGACCTCAGGTGCCAGGGAGATGGGAAAGATTTCACTATCATTAAAGATTTGGGAGTTTGGGGTTAGCAGATGCCAACTATTATCTATAGGATGGATAATCAACAAGGTCCTACTGTATATAGCACAGGGAACTATATTCAATATCCTGTGATAAACCATAATGGAAAAGAATATGAAAAAGAATATATATACGTATAACTGAGTCACTTTGCTGTATGACACAAATTAACACAACATTGTAAATGAACTATACTTCAATAAAAAAAAAAAAAAGATTTGGCTTCTACCAAGGGAAGGCTGGATTCATTCCTATGTTCCCCAAATACGGGAAACCCGTAAAGATGCTGACATCCACAAAGAGACAAGTCTTCACCTGTGGAATCATGCTGGCTGGTACCTCATCATTTCATGGCTAGTTTGTGTGTAGCCTTGTGTGCTTCTCTTCCTTCCTGGCTCTTCTTTCCCCACTCCTGACTCTACGCAATTTCTAGGTTCATTTTCCTAAAATGGAGCTCCAGTTCGTCAATGACCCCCCACTAAAATGCCAGTATTATTGGCAGGGGCTCAGCGTTAAGCAATCAACACCAGTTTAGCCTATGTGATTAATCAGGAGAACAGTTACCACCCCGAGAAGATGGAACACAGCATCAGTAAATTTCACGAGGGATGGAAAAAGACCCGGAGGATGGTGGAAGCCCTGAAGCAGGGGACCTAGGTGATGGAGAGGGTGGAGTGGGAGAAGACAGCTCTAAGCTAGCAGGTGTTTGTCATTCTGCATGCCCTGAGGGCTCAGATGAATGAGACACAGTCTAGCCAGGAACCAAGAGCCTGGAGGGGTCAATCCCAGTGCAGCGCAAGCCTCCATCACCGAGTGGTTGACCTTGAACTTAGTCATGTGCTTGTGCCACTGTCCCTCGGCCCCCAGACCATAGCTGTGCTTGAATTGAACTGGTCCATTCTCAGCACAGCAGGGTCCAGGAAGGAAAATCCTGCTTACCAGCCAGACGAAGAAGGGTCTGCGTATGAATAGGGAGCTTCGTCTTGTGGGGAGGCCACACACTGTTACCTTCTTAGTCCAATTTTGACCCATTTAGGTCCAACACATTTTTTTCAAAGATGGAGGGAAAATGGGCAGAGAGACACAGCACTGGCTGTCCCGGAGTGAGGCAGTTCTGTGCTTCCTTTGAATGACCGTTCAGGAGCTCAGGAATAATCTGAAAGACTCTTCAATTGATTTCAGTCATCTTTTTTTCTGACATTTGCCAGCACAGAAGCGGTAGCTTATAATCACTCAGCCTTTACGTGGCTTCATTTCTTCTGTCTGACATTGAGGCCAGAGTATGTTCTTTACTTCCCATCCACTTTCTTGGCCCTTCCAGTTCTGCTTTCTGAGGCCGGAAAGCCCAACTCTCTGAGAGGCACAAGAATATTCATGCTGTGCTGCTTCCGTAAGACCAGGAAGAGCAAACCCGGGGATTCTACGTGCACGCAAGAAGCAGAGCTCGACTGGTGGCCAGGCCCTGAGCCTCTAGGGCACTTCTCGGCCTTGGCAGTCAGCGCAGCTGCTTTCCTGCAAAGGCAAATGAGAAGATGCCTCTTCAGCCTGGGCTGGTCAGCCGTGTCCTTGCTCGGCTGCTTCTTCGCCAGGAGCAGGGTGGGGTGAGAAAGATACTCCAGAAGCTCATCCTCTTATCTTCATTTGGGTGTTCATCCATTTATCTGTTCCCTACATGCCAGGTGCTGCAATAAATAAGGGAGCTGCCAAGATGCTAAAGCTCATGGAAGGAGGAGAGGAGGTTGACCCGTGGGCATGGTGCTTGGTGGCGAGCAAAGGGCGAAGTTATCCCAGACTTCCAGGTAAAAAAATAAAATAGAAGAGAACAGAAGAACCCCAGACAGAGACCTCTTCCCTTCCTCCAAACAATTCTAATCATTCTCCTTCCAGATGCCCACCCCTCACTAATACACACACTGTCCCAGGCTCTTGCATGTACCTCCTGTCTGCCATCGGGCTCAGGATTTGAGAGGGGCACGGATGGGGGAAGGGAAGGGGGAAGAAGAAGAGAAGAGAAGGAGACAAAGGCCCTCCTCAGCTTAGTTTGGGCTCAAAAATCCAGGAGGAGGGGAAACAGCCCTGCACCCATCCCACCCCACCCCCCTTCTGGTTTCTCCCTTCTCACGCTCAGAAGTTGCTTCCGACCTGGACAGAGCCACAGACCTCCCGCTTTTCCTCTTGCTGCATGAGACCCTGTCACACATCCCACTGCAGGCTGCTGGCAGCTAAGTGTGTGTCGATCTTCTCCTGCTGCCCTAAAGCTGGAGCTTCCTTGGCGTGTGTGAGTGGCTATAGGAGAGTGACTCATATATTTGACGTGCTGTCCTTGCCTCTTCATAACTCCCCTTTGGGGACATGCTAGCCCATCTGAGATTAAATTAGAAGAACAAGCCAGGGAAGAACATGGACAGGGAAGTCTTTAGTCACACAGGAATGCTCGCCAGTGTCCCCTCAAATTGTCCTCAGTTCAGCGCACATGAATTCAGGGATTTCCACCGAGGTTTGTAATGCAGGCCTGCCCCAAACACTGGAATCCACAGGGGGCGCTCCTGAGGGAACCCGAGCAGGCCTTTCAGCTGCCCTCTGCCTGATTCTCACAGGTGCACAGCCCGGCCATGAGGGAGAAATGAAGATTGGGAACGTCTAGTTTGTATAAAGTGCCCCCATTTCCTGATTCTAGACCTTGCCCACTCTTGCCCCTTTTACAGTCAAGAAATCAACTTCTTTTCCAGTCTCATCCTGGCTGCTAGAGATCATCTGGGATCATCTACCTGCTGGGTCTTTTCTCCCAGACCTTGGTCTCTGGGCAGGTGAAGCTGGTGCGCTCTGTCTCAGCTCTAAGCCCCTTTGGACCAGACAAGAGGCATAGGTTCTTTGAGGTAGACAAGAGGCATGGGTTGTTGTTTGGTGTAGACAAGATGTACAGGTGTTTGGGGAAGTAGGCTGGGAGGAGGAAGTGAGCAGAGGTGTAATCTACATGTGGGCTACAGTCTAATCCAAGAAAGAAGCCCCTTGCCTTATATTCCAGGGTGAAATTGCAACAAAATTATTGTGAATCTAATGTACTCGGTTCTCCTTTTCTCCTTCACACCTCTCCTGCACACAT
This sequence comes from Balaenoptera acutorostrata, assembly GCF_949987535.1. Lineage (NCBI taxonomy): Eukaryota > Metazoa > Chordata > Mammalia > Artiodactyla > Balaenopteridae > Balaenoptera > Balaenoptera acutorostrata. The sequence continues at coordinate 73,990,418 of NC_080079.1, read as the reverse complement.
TTCCCTGTGATTTCCAACATGTGATTTTGTGGATTTGAAAGAGACATTTTTTATATTTCAAAATCCTAATTACGCATAGATTTCATCTTATATTTTCCCTCCCAGACTTGAAGTAAAATTTCATAGCATTAATTTCTGTATTATGTAGGAAAAAATCTGCCCCATAAAAGCAATATCAGGCTACCATTTAAAAAATAAACATGTATCTCTCACTCCCTTACTCCAAAATCAATACACATTTTTTGAAAGCACTTAAATGTAGGCGATATCTTTAGCTTTCCTTCATTGTCTTAAACATCTGTTTGGTTGTCTCCCTGCAGACATCCGCTAAATAATATGATTTATTTTGGGTAACCGATTATACAAAACTTTTTCATATATCCACCAAAAGACATTTTTAATCACATCTTCTTTTCAACTTTAAAAAACCAAATGATTTCCTTATCTTGACATGATTTATCATTTGAGCATGAACCAGAGACCTTGGAGGATATTATCTATGGCTCCTTCACATGAAGGGCTCTTATCAAGCAAGCAAAGTTGACAATCACAGCAAGAGCACAGAAGGAAAATAAATGGTATGGTCAATAGTTCTCCATGTGAGACTTTTTCAAAGGATCTTATCTAGTGAACCTCTCTCCAAAAAGCTCACAGAGGATGTGATTTCTCATTAACTGCACAGCTATGGTAAGTGTGGTAAGTGAGGGGTGTAATGTTTTGAATGTTTTACTCTTTTCACTGGCTATCAGTTAAGTCTCCTATTTTATTTCTTTTTGGACATTAGTTGAATTTTTCTCCCACGACCTCAAAGCCTTTGTTGCTAAAGATTTTCTCTCATTACTGATGGTTTTGATCAGAAACTTAAAAACTATGATGCAAAGGTCACCTCTCTCTCTTTTTTTTCTGCTTCCCTGGAATTTGGTGACCAGCCAAAGGGGTGTCCCAGGGCAACTACCATCCCACCCTCACTTCACTCCCAAATCCCCAGCACCTCCTGCCCCAATCTAATTGTCAGTTGACCTTGTTTCCTACTTCCCTTAGGGTGAAAACTGTCTTGGTTTGCCCAGAACTAAGTGTTTCCTGGGACACAGGACTTGTATTGCTGCGAAAGTCCCAGGTATACCAAGATGGTGAGTCACTCTAAAATTCCATGCCTTCTTAATCTTTCAAGGTCATGATTCTAGCAAAACTCTTCCCTCTATGCTAAATCATCCATTTTCCCCTTGGTAGCACATCCTTATTTTTAGCATATACCTCATATTTCTCAACTCCAAAAGCAATAATAAAACAACAAATCTCAGTTCTCTGATCAGCTGCACCCCAGTCCTGTACTGCCCTTTGAACAGAACAGCCCGACAAAGCTGGGTGTTTTCACTGTCCACAGTTCCTCCCCTGTTACTGTGTCTTTTTTTTTTAATTTGAATTTCTTTTTAAAAATTTATTTATTTATTTATTTATTTATTTATTTATTTATTTTTGGCTGCGTTGGGTCTTCGTTGCTGCGTGCTGGCTTTCTCTAGTTGGGGCGAGCAGGGGCTACTCTTCGTTGCAGTGCGTGGGCTTCTCATTGCGGTGGCTTTTCTTGTTGTGGACCGCGGGCTCTAGGTGCATGGGCTTCAGTAGTTGTGGCACGTGGGCTCAGTAGTTGTGGCGCCTAGGCTTAGTTGCTCCTCAACATGTGAGATCTTCCCAGACCAGGGCTTGAACCTGTGTCCCCTGCATTGGCAGGCGGATTCTTAACCACTACACCAGCAGGGAAGTCCCTGTTACTGTGTCTTAAACCCACTCCAATCAGCCCTCACCCTGACCGTGTCCCCTGGCCGTCAAAAACCACATGCAGCTAAATCCAGTGTTCTCAGTTTTCCTCCTGCTTGGCCATCAGCAGTTTTGATCAGGTTGGTCACCGGATCCTTGGTATGTTACCTCAGTTGGCTTTCAAGACACCACGCTCTTGTTCCTTGGCCATGCCTTGGTCGTACCTTCTCAGTGTGTTTCCTTATTCCTCGTCATCTCCTTGATGCATAATATTGGAGGGTCTCAGGGCTCCACCCTGGGTCTCCACCAACACTATCAACACCGTGGCCCGTGCCACCATCGTGTCTGAATTATCATAATAATGATCCTCTCTGGTCTCCCTGCTCTCAGCCTTCCCCTTGCCTACACAGCTGGCGCTCTGCTCAGGTCAGCTCATGTTGATGGCTCAGGTAAGATCCCTGAGAACAGAAGCAGTCACAGCCTCTGGCTTAAATGAGCTCACAGTTTAGACGAGCGATGAGCAACGCTTTTATGAAAAGGGTAAATAACAATTCAAGGCAATATATGATTAAATGCCGAAGTGTGTGGTAAGAACAATTTGTGCTATGTTCTTCACAGCTTATACCTGTGTCACATGTGGGTTTTCTACCTGTCCGTGTACAAGTCACTCTAAAGTGATAAAGGATAGCTCATGGATAGGCCAAGGCTGAATTACAGAATATTTTGAAAGGAATGTCATTGCATTATTTTCAACGTATGAATTCTGACACTGCAGAAAGCTAAGCAGTGAGCTCCATGGAAGAAACTTGCCCCCGTCTGCAATAGCTCTGATAGAGGTCGTTATAAATCACCTCAGGTGGGTGCATTTAACTAAGCCAAAGCAGAGGTGGGCTTGAAGTAGGCAATTGTGACATATTTGTGACTTCTCAGGCTGCTAGGGAAAGAAAGAGTGAAGTCTCCTCTCTTGCCATTTCCCAAGCTTCTTCTCACAGTGGTGTATGCTTTATAACAAAAGAGTTGTCAAAGAACCCGTCTTCACACTGTTGATATTTCCCTAGTTTGAGCCATTCCCCTACCTCTCCACATTGATGTTGGAGCCCAGATCTACCCATATACGTTCTTCAAATGGCAGTTTTGTTTTTTCAAAAATTTATTTACTCATTCAACAAATGTTTGCTGAGCACCTTATTTGTTCTAGAAATTGGTATAAGTACTAGATACACAATAATGAACCAAGCGGACACAATCTTTTCCCCAAAGAACTGACATGGGAGCATTATGTAAAGATTCTCTTTAGTGGAGGCATATTGTTGCCCAGAAGAAAGGCTGGCAGTACCTAGCTCACTGAAAGTAGCTGGATTTTCTTTGCATTGGAAAGTAAATTTCACATGATTTAATGTCTTCCATATATGGCTTCCCTGTCAAGAAACCCAGGAAAGGATTTAAATTTAGTTGCATTCAAAATGTTAAGAACTTTTATTAATTTTTAAATTGTGCTACAATCTAGATTGAGAAAAGTGTGAAAATTATAAATTCAGAGCTTGATGGAGTACTACAAAGTAAAGATACCCATGTGACCACCTCCCAATTTAATAAATTGAATGTTATTGAACCCCAGAAAGTCCCTTACTCTCCTTCCCCATATTACCCTATACCTCTACCACTACCCTGACCTCTAATACAATAGATTGTTTGTCTGTTTTTGAACTTCATATAAATGGATTGTATGATATGTATTTTCTTGTGTCTGACTTCTTTTGCTCAACACGTTCACAATATTTATCCAAATTGTTGGATGAAACAGTTCAGTCATTTTAGTTGCTGTATAGTATTCCACTCTATTAATATACCCAAGTTTATCCGTTCTAACACTGATAAATATTTGGATAGTTTGCAGTTTTAGGTGATTATGAATAATGATGCTATGAATATTCTTGTATATATATATTTTTGCTGTCCATGTGCACATATTTCTTACAAGTATATAGGAGTGAAATTGCCAGAATGCAGGATATGTATATGGTGAAATGTAGAGTATAATGTCAAAGTTTACTAAAAGAATTGTACCAATATACACCAATATGTACCAGTAGACCCTTGGATTATATGAGAGGTTCTATTGGTCCACATCATTGCCAATTCTTAACATTTTTAGATTTAAATTTTGGCCCTTCTAGTAAGTGTTATAGTTATTCACTGTCGTTTAAACTTCCCTGATTACTAATGAGACTGAGCACCTTTTCATATATTTAGTGGCTGTTTAGATATTATTTTTTGAAGTGTCTGTCCAAATGTCTTGCCCATTTTGCCATGGAGTATCTGACATTTTCTTAGTGATTTATATATTCTTTACCTACTCTGGGACATGCCTTTTTTCAGATACATGTGTTGCATGTGTCTTTTCCCACTTACGTCTTAATTTTTTAAATTGCCTTAATAGGCATAAAAACTTGATGAACAGTTTTTAATTTTCATCTAGCCTAATTTATCAGACATATAACTATTAGAGCAAAAATCATTTCTAGAGATAGAGAGAAATAATTCATAATGAAAAATGTTCAACAAACAAATAAACATATTATTTCTTAATTTGTTGCAGCTAATAATATAGTTTCAAAAGGTAAAAAGCAAAAAAAAAAAAAAAAAAACAGAATTAAAGGGAGCTTTAGAAAATCTACAGCCTCTTCCCAGTAACTGTATTAAAACACAAAAACTCACTCTGCACAGTTTGTAAGAGAAACAATTTAAATATAAAGATACTGAAAGTTTAAAAATAAAAGGACGAAAAAGGTATATAATTCAAACACTAATCTAAAGAAAGCTGGGTTTTGAATATTGAATTAGTCTGGAAACCCATAGGTAAAATCCAATTTGTCATGATGCATTTTCTTTTTACAAATTGATGTATTCAATTCACTAAAATTTTGTTATAGTTTTTTGCATCTGTGTTTATGAGGGATATTTGTCTCTAGTTTTCTTTTCTAGTAATTATTTTATTAGGTTTTAGTATCAGGACAACACTGATCTTATAAAATAACATAGAAAGTGTTTTTTCCTCTTTAATTTTCTAGAAGATTTTGTGATAAATTGGTATTATTACTTCCTTAAATATTTGGTGAAAGACATGAAAGCAACCTAAATGTTCATGGATAGATGAATGGATAAAGACAATGTGGTATATATATACAATGGAATACTACTCAGCCATAACAAAGAATGAAATCTTGTCATTTGTGACATGGATGGACTTTGAGGTCATTATGCTAAGTGAAATAAGTCAGACAGAGAAACACCATATGATCTCATGTATATGTGGAATCTTAAAACAAAACAAAACAGAACAGGAAAACTGAGCTCACAGATACAGAGAACAGATTGGTGGTTGCCACAGGTGGGGAATAAGGGGTGGGTGAAATGGGTGAAGGTGGTCAAAAGATAAAAACTTCCAGTTATAAAATAAATATCTTGAAGATGTAATGGGCAAGATGGTGACTATAGTTAATAATACTGTGTTGTATATTTGAAAGTTGCTAAGAGGGTACAGGCATATCTTGTTTTATTGCAGTTCCCTTTATTGTGTTTCACAGATATTGCGTGTTTTACAAATTAAAGTTTTGTGGCAACCTTGTGTCAAGTAAGTCTATCAGTGCCATTTTCCCAACAGTATTTGCTCACTGTGTGTCTCTGTGTCACATTTTGATGATAACTCTTTAAAAGATAACATTCCTTCTTCATCTTGTAAGGGCTCACCTGACCCACCACTTTGTACTTGCAGATCTGGATGGTGTAAACTGTCAATAATACATCATTTGATGTGCAGCCCTCTGTCTTGAAAACTTATATAACTGTGCTTTGACCCCTATCTGGCAGAACAGTTCTTGGAGCTTTCTGAGAGGCTCTTCCCAGGTTATACTCCTCAGTTTGGCTTGAACAAGATTTTTCCATTTCTCTCTTAGATTGACTGGTTAATTTTCCATCAACAATAGCTAGAGAGGAGAAATCAACACTTGGCTTCAAAGCTTCAAAGGGCAGGCAGACTCTCTTGCTAGGGGCTAATGCAGCTGGTTCCTTAAAGTAGAAGCCAATGCTCATTTACCAGTCTAAAAATCCTAGGGCTCTTAAGAATTATGCTAAATCTACTCTGCTCTATACATGGAACAACAAAGCCTGAATGACAGCACATCTGTTTACAACATGGTTTACTGAATATTTTAAGCCCGGTGTTGAGACTTATTGCTCAGATAAAAAGATTCCTTTCAAAATATTACTGCTCATTGACAATGCACCTGGTCACCCAAGAGCTTTAATGGAGGTGTACAATGAAATTCATGTTGTTTTCATGCCTGCTAACACAGCATCCATGCTGCAACCCATGGATCAAGCACTAATCTCAACTTTCAAATCTTTTATTTAAGAAATACGTTTCATAAGGCTAAAGCTGCCATAGGTAGTGATTCTTCTGATGGATCTGGACAAAGTAAATTGAAAACCTTCTGGAAAGGATTTACCATTCTATATGCCATTGAGAACATTCTGGATTCATAGGAAGAGGTCAAAATGTCAACTCTAACTGGAGTCTGGAAGAAGTTGATTCCAACCCTCATGGATGACTTTGAGGGGTTCAAGACCTCAGTGGAGGAAGTAACCGCAGATGTGGTGGAAATAGCAAGAGAATTAGAAGAGGAACCTGAAGATGGGACTGAAGTGTTGCAATCTCAGGATACAACTCGAATGGATGAGGACTTACTTCTTATGCGTGAGCCAAGAAAGAGGTTTCTTGAGATGGAATCTACTCCTGGTGAAGACTCTATGAAGATTGTTGAAATGACAACAAAGGGTTTAGAATATGATATAAACTTTGTTGATAAAGCAGTGGCAGGGTTTGAGAGGATTGACTCCAGTTTTGAAAGAAGTTCTGCGGGTAAAATGCTATCAAAAAGCATTGCCTGCTACAGAGAAATTGTTTGTGAAAAGAAGGTCAATAGATGTAGCAAGCGTTATTGTTGTCTTATTATGAGAAATCGTCACGGCCACCCCAACCTTCATCAAACACCACCCTGATTAGTCAGCAGCCATCAACACTGAGGCAAGACCTTCCATCAGCAAAAAGACTACAACTCACTGAAGACTCAGTTGATGGTTAGCTTTTTTGTTGTTAGCAATAAAGTATTTTTAAAATTAAGGTATGTACATTTTTTGGACATAATGCCATCGCACACTTAATAGACTACAGTACAGTGTAAGCACAACTTTTATATGCACTGGGAAAACCAAAAAATTCGTGTGACTCATTTTATAACAATGTTCGCTTTATTTCCATTTGGTCTGGAACCAAACCCACAACATCTCCAAGGGATGCTTGCAGACCTTAAAAGTTTCATCGCAAGAAAAAAAATTGTAAGTGTGTGTGGCGATGGGTGTTAACTAGACTTGCGGTGATCACTTCCCAGTATATGCAAATATCGAATCATGATGTACACCTGCAACTAATACCTCAAACAACTATACCTCAATTTAGAAAATAGTTCTTCTTCTCTCTTCTATAAACATACCAGTCTTTCCCCATCTCTCAGAGATATCACTACTTTTTCTTTTTTATTCTTCACCTGGTAACCACCAGCAGCTATTTCTGAATAAAATATCTTGGCATGTCTTCTTTTTCAAACTGTGTAAAAATAATCCTCAATTCAATTTTAACAAATTGTTGATAATCTGTAAATATAAATCTACTAATAAAATAGTACATTTTCTATTCCCCAATTTTCTCCATGGGCTGTAATATAAATATTATATATATAGTATTATATGTAATATAATATGTATTATCTTGTATGTATGTATGTATATAGAATCAACTTTGGAATACATATTTTTGGTAACTAAGAATATAGCTACGGTCTTTAATTTGTTTGTTTTTCAGTTTCCGAGTATTAGTGGGTCCAGGACAGAAGATGGAAGATATCTTAGTTATTTATTGTAATTTTACCTACTGTTTGTTATCTTATATTTTCTTTATACCTGGACAAGTATGTGGCCTGAAAATCTTTAAGTTGAAGAGGATAATCTGATTTCTATGCATTTGGGGGATTTAAAATGTCTATCCCCACGTGAACATTTGGAATAGTCCTCTTGATTATTTTTCTTTGTTGAATATTTATGATAGATGGTCTTTCCCTGTGTCAAGACTTGCCTGGGGAAATGGGACTTAGAGGGAGGAGGAGGAGGAGGGTCTCCTAGGAATGTAGAAGCAGCATGAAATCCAGGGATTTAATCTCTTAAGCTACCAAATACATTCTCAGCTCCTAAGAGAATTCCATAAGCCTTTTAGGTCTCAACACAGCCTGATGTTGCCTTGTCTGGGCTCCGGGTCTCTACTAACCCCTGTCATCACCGCTCTCCCATAGGCAATTCTGTTAAGGGCCCTGGGCCATCTTCGCATCTCGGCCACAAGGAGGACACCATCCTAAGCCTCTGAGGCTGGCTGGTCAAACCCGAGAACCACAGAGATTCAGTCACTCCTCCAGGGAAGAGGTTTCTCATTCTGTCAGGCGCAATTTCCTCCCAGAAGCCCTTGTAAACAGTCAAACCATTTTGTAATATCAGTTCTGCCACAGTGCTTAAGATGTGCTGTGGGTACAATCACATCTGACAGAATATAGCTGCTAGAGCACTTGGTCTGACAGTTTTAAGAGGGGACTTTCCTGATTAAAACATTCCTTCTCCAGACAGCATTTGAGATGCCACCTACATGCTTTGCCCAAGGGAGTCCCTGAGGGTCTATCCATCCTCCTTTTCCCTTCCTTTGTTAATTCTGTGAAGAAAGAGCTAAGAGGAGTGAGTCAGACGTAGAGAGAAATTACCACATATATCAGTATGTGTTCCCTTCTGAGAATAAACGTAAGAAAAATTAACCTGTTGTTTGGCTATGCAAGGTATATTATTAATCATCTCCCTACAATGTGTTTCTGCTAAAAAGTAATAACTCATCATCAGGGCACTACCCGAGGGTATTAAGCTACCATGGAAACAGCCTGTAATAAGAGACCATCTTTCATTTTCCCTCTGAGGTAGCACTACATCAGATGTCTTAACAGAACATTCAACACTTGGACACAAAAAGAAATATGTCTTTGTGTCTATACTTACATGTATGGGTGTGTATGTATACTGTCAGGGGGGATACCGATATCTATATATCTATATGTCTATATATATACTTACATGTATGGGTGTGTATATATACTGTCAGGGGGGATACCTATATCTATATATCTATATGTCTATATATCTATATCTGTATCTATATCTATATGGCATAGTTAACAAGCTGTCTCTAATAAAGCATTTGCCCATCAGACGCCGTTCTCCAGACAAACTCCTCTGGCTCTTGTCTCACAGCTGCAAAGGGACCATCCTCCAATGCCTCACCAAACACTCGATTAAGACTGGTTCCACACCCAGGAAGCCAACAGATGGAGGTTCTCTCTCACTTAAAATGGAAGGGAAGGCAGAAGATGTGGGCCCCTCCAGTCTCTGATGCCCTGGCATCCAGCAGCAGGAACCCCAGATGGGCAGCGCGGGCAGCTGGCGCCTGCGGGCAAGGTGTGGGCAGTGCGGTATGAGCCATGCAGCCTCTAGCTCAGAGTCAGAGAAAGCAGAGCAGACAGGGAGGTGGGGCCGATGGAAGCCCCATGATTCCACACAGGGATTCCTTACATGAATTCAGGCTCTCCTTCAAGATGTTACCTTCTTGATCTTTTCCCGGTCAAGAGAACAAAAATTGGATTTGCTAACCCATTTCGCAAAAGCTAAACCCAAGAAATCCTAGGCATGGTAACAATAAAACCAAAATTGTCAGACTTCCAATAGCTAGCTGGCAGAGTAGGAAAAAGTTTGCCCTTCTCTCCAACAGTGCTTTCATCTATCAAACCTTGAGCTTGAAACAGACGAATTTAAAATCTTCAGTCAAAAAATCATAAATGGTTCTTTACGTGTGTGATGATACCCCGAGGGGCTGATGTGACCAACCTCATCATAGTAGCTGAAGTGACCCCGTTTGTCAGGCGGGGACCTCAGAACAAAATGTCTGGAGATTTTATTCCAACCCAATTAATTTTCCACAGAAGAAGGACAAATGTGTGTCCATGTCTCAAGGCTTAGGTTCCATGTAGCTCAATGAAGGTGTTTTTTAAGCTGTCCAAGCCCAGAGCCCTCTTTCCCTTTCTTTGAAGCCCCATGGTATTTCTGGTCACTAGTATTCACTGGGCATTTATCAGATGTACCACCATTGATTACCTTTTCCTCTGTGTGTCCTGTTTTTCCTTCCTAGACAGCAAATTCCTTAAGGGCAGGCATAGTAGATAGCACAGCACTTACTCTGTGCCAGGTACTGTTCTACTCTGTTCTAAGTGCTTACATTCATTCACTTACCCTTTTTTTTTTTAACTTTTTATTTTATATTGGAGTATAATTGATTAACAATGTTGTGTTAGTTTCGAGTGTACAGCAAAGTGATGCAGTTATGCATATACATGTATCTATTCTTTTTCAAATTCTTTTCCCAGTTAGGTTGTTACATAATGTTGAGCAGAGTTCCCTGTGCTATAACATTCACTTACTCTTTTTTTTTTTTTAACATCTTTATTGGAGTATAATTGCTTTGCAATGTTGTGTTAGTTTCTGCTGTATAACAGTGAATCAGCTATTCGTATACATATATCCCCGTATCTCCCTCCCACCCTCCCTATCCCACCCCTCTAGGTGGTCACAAAGCCCCGAGCTGATCTCCCTGTGCTATGCGGCTGCTTCCCACTAGTTATCTATTTTACATTTGGTAGTGTATATATGTCCATGCCACTCTCTCACTTGGTCCCAGCTTCCCCTTCCCCTTCCCCATGTCCTCAAGTCCATTCTCTATGCCTGTGTCTTTATTCCTGTCCTGCCCCTAGGTTCATCAGAACGATTTTTTTTCTTTTTTAGATTCCATATATATGTGTTAGCATAAGGTATTTGTTTCTCTCTTTCTGACTTACTTCACTCTGTATGAAAGACTCTAGGTCCATCCACCTCACTACAAATAACTCAATTTCATTTCTTTTTATGGCTGAGTAATATTCCATTGTGCCACATATTCTTTATCCATTCATCTGTCAGTGGACACTTAGGTTGCTTCCATGTCCTGACTATTGTAAATAGAGCTGCAGTGAACATTGTGGTACATGACTCTTTTTGAATTATGGTTTTCTCAGGGTACACGCCCAGTAGGGAGATTGCTGGGTCATATACAACACCCTTCAGAGGCTAGGTGTTATTATTAGTTTACATCTTATAGATGAGGATACTAAGGCAGAGGACGGCTTGGGAGCATGCCTAAAGTCACAGCTTGTGAGTGGAGGAGTCATGACTCAACCCAGGTCATCTGCAACAGGAGACTTTGCTCTTTCCCACTGCACTATCTTGCCTCCCAGGGGTCAAGGAGTGCACAACCATACCATAACTAGTAAGGGTCCCACCTGCCAATCAATCACTGGCCACTGGTCAGAAGGAGAAATGAGACTGAGGGAACTAGTAAAGATAAACTCAAACTAGTCACCACAGCAGGAAACTATTCAAAGCACAGGCTGCATTGTTGTTGAATAAGTAGCATCATTTAAATATCTGAATATTAAACACTGATTTCTATTATTTTCAGTCACTTTAAGAACCATTCTTAGAATATTTTCTCAGGGGCTCTCAAAGGGGAATTTTATTATTATCTAATAATTCTATTATACTAATGGAATTCTAATAATTCTACTATTATCTAAGAATTATCATTTAAAATCACATGGTACTGGGATACAGTTAGCCAGATGAGTGGACTTAGCAAGTCCTAAGTCTCCAGAGGCTTGGACAAAAAACACTTAGTAAGACCGGCACACTCTTTGGTGGCATCATGAGGGCAAGGCTGGTTTAACCCCATGCTTGTGTTGCTATTTGCAGATGCACCAGTTCAACAAGTATCTACTGAGTATGTGCTATGTGTAGGCACTGTTTCAGGTTCTGGGGCTTCAAGGGGAGCAAAACAAATGAAGTCCTTGCCCTCCATGATCTGAGAAACAGGTATTAAATCAGTAAATGATTGTTTAAAAAGATAATTTCTGAAGGCATTACGTGCGATGAAGGAATGAAAGAGGGAAAGAGAGTGTCGTGACAGCTGGAGGTGGGGGATTGGGGTGAGATTGGGTGGTCAGAGAAAATCACTCTAAAGATATGCTTTTTCTGAGAAGAGCCTGAAGGAAGAGAGTCAGTAACTCAAAAATTATATCAGGAAGATATTCTCAGCAGAGGGAACAGAAAGGGCAAAAGTTTTGAGGGGGGAATAATCTCAGTTTCCCAGGAAACAAAGACAGTCAATGTGGCTAAAGGGAGGTGAGTGAGGGAGAGAGAGAAATCATGGGGTCTGTTTATAGGACCCTGGCATCTACCATCAATGGCTTGGATTTGTTCTAAATGGAAACAGTTGGAGAATATTAAGAAAGAGAAAGACTGATCTGATTTACTTTTCCAAAAGGCCTCATTACATGCCGGAAGTGACCTGTGCTCGGGACTCAGTACCATCCCCTCTTGGCACGCTTACACGTTTCCTCTGCTCCTTAATGCCTGGCCATGCCAAGTGGTCAGCACATCCTAGAGACAGAAACCAAAGTCAATTTTAGAATTAAAAAGTGCCCTTTCTATCCATGGCTTGTTAGGTTGCCAAAATAATGAAGCAGCAATACATAAATATGTATCTTACAAAAGAATCCTACCTCAGCCTTTCTTTTTAAACTTTGTTTTCTTTATTTTACACTTAAGAAACATTTATGTTACAATTACCCACGCTTTTTTTTTTTTTATCATTGTGCACTTTTAAATTAAGAAAGTATATCAAACATAAAAAGACATTGGGTCAAAACACGCAAGCCATCTGAGCTTACTTGGAATGGAAACAATTTTAATTGATGCTATTTGCAGCCATTTAAATATTTCATATTTAGTTATTAACACCGCAGGGAAAGAGCAGGTCTTCACTCTGATAGACCAACAGAAAGGGACATGCTAGTTTTGTAATTTTCACTTGCTCAAGTCTAATTGGCTTGGAGTTCACCGGGGGTTGTGTAGGTCAGTGAACACTGCATCTTCCAAGGACAGAGGAAACAAAAGTGATATTTCATATTTAAGCCCAGCATTAGGAAGGAGGTAGAGCTTTATTAAGGTAAGGCTACTTCTCCCTTAATACTGTGTGAAAAATCTTTCCAATAGAGTCCTGAAGTTTAGTGCTTGGCTTTCATGATGCCCACTGTAGGAGATGCGGGTGAACACATTCAATCAGCTGTTTAATTAGAGGACCCCAGCCAGCAAAGAGAGGGCTTGTTGAGCTAAGCATTTTCTGATTTCATTTTCATGTTTCCAGCTCACAGTGGACTCTGTGGTGCCTTCTAATTTGCATCTATCTAAATTCTGCCTTTGGGGAATGAAAGAGAAAGGTAGAAGAGGAATAAAGGAGGAAGAATAAAAATGAATTGCTTTTTCACCTGTTGACATCCACCATGGATGACTTTTTTTTTTTTTAATATTTCAGACAAGAAGAGGAGAGATTCTGGTTCAATATTGGGAAGAACTTCCCGAAAGCTAAGGTTATCTGTCTGCCACAAACAGTCCAGAGGGATGTGGGGTTTTCCTGGGTAATCCTGGCAATGCCTCTGTCCCCCTCTCTCTGCATGGAAAAGTTAAAGATCGGGAAAGGGCACAAGAAGACCATTCACACTCTTTCTATAGGAATTTAAAAAAAACAAACCATCTCGTAGAAAAAAAATCTGCCAGGCTTGCAAAAGTTGCTTGAGCCCCATGTCCATTTACCTTTTCTAACAGCCCCTTTCTCACGAGGAGAAAACATATGCAGGTGCCTGGAGCAGAGGCAGACAGAGCTTCCTTATAAACACAGATCGTCATCAAAGCAGGAATGAAACGGAGGACAGAGCGGGTGATGCTGCATTTTTCATTAGAACCGGTGCAGGTAAGTGCTTTTGTTTCATGGTTGTCCTGGTCATTGGATCCACAAAGATCTAACATCTAGTTAGTTCTAGCCCCATCTGGTCAGGACAGAGAGAAGCTCCCAGAACAACGAGACCACTGCTCCCGGCTTCTGCCTAAAATCCCCGTGAACGTGGAGTCCAGGGCATTCTGTAGAAATGATATTCTCAGTGCCTTTCTTCTAAATCCAATGGCTGAAGGTTTCAGGGGAGAAATCAGGAGAAATACTTTGGGTTTTCACCAGTTCCTAGTAGAAGACAATAGTTGTACCTTGAACAAAAATGAAGAGGTGGCCTATGGAAGATAAGTTCCCTCACCTGCCCAGGGAATCTCCGAGAAGCAAGCAGACACCCTGACCCCATATGCTACATTAATGTTTTCTAGTTTGCTCATAATCCAAGGACATAGTTGCATTCAGTTCCAGACACTTGCCTGGTGTTCACTCCAGTTTACCCAGTTGAGTAATGGTTAGAACTTTGGGAGACAAGCCACCTGTATAACCCATCACTGATGCCAGAGATAATGCAGGCCAGCTCCGAGCACAGGAAGTTTGTTAGAACCTGTGCCTGGGAGGAGATTTGTCCATTTCTATTTCTACCTCTGGATTTCTTTTGATGAACACTTGGAGGTTGTTTTTTTTTGCTCAATATCTTGTTTAATTAAATCCCTGAGGACACTATTTTTGCTTTTTAATCTTAGACTCTTTCCCACTTGTTACACACACACAATTTCCTGTATGTTATTTTTCCATCTCGCTTTAGGGAATAATATATGAGAAGTCTCATTTTATCTTAAAGTTAAAATTTGCTCAATTGGGGTCTTTTTTGGGACTACCTAGATTCACTCCCAAAACTGTGAGATGCTTTGAGAGGGGAACTGTCTAGATGCCTGAGGTGTGACTTTTAGGGAACATCTGTTCTCATGAACACCCCGCCACACACACACACACACACGTCATGGGGGATAAGAGTCTGGACTTCAGTCTCTATAATTTTATAGGATCACTTCTAGAGTACAAATGAAAGAAGAATCAGAATTATTGGATGATGCCCCATTATTTAATCCCAGGGAGTAGACATTGGATTGAAAACCCTCCCTAAGGCTGAAGGCACTCTTCAAACTCTTCCTGACCTGTGTCTAAACCAGTATGTTGCTCTAAAGCCACAGTGAGGAAGCAAGTAAGCGCTGCGGCTTCCTGGAGCATCTGTCGCTCTTGGGCACTGGAGGACCAAAGTGTGGCCACGTTGGTTCATGTCTGGCATTTGTTGAGACTGGCCATTGCCAGAGACACTCACAGATCACACTCATGTTCCAATGTAATTCAGTTCCCTTTAACTTGACCCAACAAGGTTGTAGCAGGTACAAGGCACTTCCTTGGTTAGAGAGTCAGGGAAGGGCCCTGCATCAGGTGACTTTATGAGAGGTTGGGACATGGTAGGTATAGGAGGGGACAGGAGGGGATGTGAAATAATAGAAGGCATGCTGAGTATGTATTTTCTTATTTTATCCTCATGCATTGCCTGCGACATTGCGTCAACCCCTTCCTACAGATGAGGAAAAGGAGGAACAGAGAGTTTAACCCTCCCAAGGTCATATGGCTATAATGTATCACAGGTGATTCAAATCTGGGTCTACCTGATCATCACTCAAGTTCATCACCACTGCTACCTTTGAGTCATTGAGCTACACACCTGACGGGTCTGAATAGAGGAAGATGATCTCTGAGGGAGTCCACGGTCAGGCCAGAGCTATGGCTGGAGGGTTCTGCAAGCTTGCATTAGTCAGGATAGGTTATGATATTCCTTGGTAACAAAGTCTCAAGAGCTAAAGACAACTAAGGTTTATTTTTGGTTCATGCAAAGTTAGATGCAAGCCAGGTGACTCTCCAGGGTATCCGTCCGTGGTGATCTATCTGGTAGCTGTGCCCTCAGCCTGCAGCCTCCTATGTCACTGAGATGGGAAAGAGAAGGGACCTAGAAAACTCACACCCACTCTCAACTCTCTCCAGCTGGAAGTGACTCGCTTCACTTCTGCTCAGAGACCACAGGCCTGACTGATCACGTGGGCCCAGCACAGTCTTCCGATGCGCCCAGGAGGGCGGGGGGAGCAGGGTAGGGTGAGCGCTAGCGAGGCTGCTCCCTCCCTGCTCAGCCCGGAGTGACCTGTGGGCCGGGAGACACTGGGGCTGCTTCCTTTCTTCCTTTTGCTGGGTCACGGCTACACTCAGTTACTGTTGCCAGAAAGTACGCTTGCTCTCTGCGTCTGATGGATACCAGCCAAGTGAAATTGGGAGTTGACCTAATAATCTAAATAATAAAGACCAAGGATTTTATTTATTTTGTTTGTTTTCTATAAATTTATTTATTTATTTATTTATTTAAAATTATTAGCACCTTTAATTATTATTTATTTATTTATTTAGCTGTGTTGGGTCCTCGTTTCTGTGCGAGGGCTCTCTCTAGTTGCGGCAAGCGGGGGCCACTCTTCATCGCGGTGCGCGGGCCTCTCACTATCGCGGCCTCTCTTGTTGCGGAGCACAGGCTCCAGACGCGCAGGCTCAGCAGTTGTGGCTCACGGGCCCAGTTGCTCCACGGCATGTGGGATCTTCCCAGACCAGGGCTCGAACCCGTGTCCCCTGCATTGGCAGGCAGATTCTCAACCACTGCGCCACCAGGGAAGCCCAAATTTATTTATTTATTTATTTATTTATTTTTGGCTGTGTTTGGTCTTCGTTGTTGCATGCGGGCTTTCTCCATTTGCGGCGAGCAGGGGCTACTCTTCGTTGCGGTGCGCGGGCTTCTCATTGCGGTGGCTTCTCTTGTTAGAGCACAGGCTCTAGGCTCATGGGCTTCAGTAGTTGTGGCCCACGGGCTCTGTAGTTGTGGCATGCGGGCTCAGTAGTTGTGGCTCACGGGCTCTAGAGTGCAGGCTCAGTAGTTGTGGCGCATGGGCTTAGTTGCTCCACAGCATGTGGGATCTTCCCGGACCAGAGCTCGAACCCGTGTCCCCTGCATTGGCAGGCGGATTCTTAACCACTACACCACCAGGGAAGTCCCAAGACCAACGATTTTATACTTTCTGAAACAGTCAGAGAATCGAGGCAAAGTAGTAAGCATTCAGTTCCCTGGATTGCTATTTAAATTAGACACTTCTCTTTACTAGTGTAGTCTGACCTCCCCATCAGCCAAACGATAATTCACCTCTTCAGTCAGCCCTCCTGGACCACCGGCTCCTGTGCTAGATGCTGGGACAGAAAGCTGGATCGGATGTGGATGCTATGCTCATGGCCCCTGCTGCCCAGGGGAGAAGACACGAGGAATACACAAAGCGCTACCAACAAGGAGACCGTGAGAGGTGCCAGGAGGTCAAATCGTAACAGGACTACTGTCCTGGGCATGCTGGTCTAGACTGCAGGCCTACAGCTGATTGGACCAGGAGTGGAGGCTGGACCCAGAAACTGCAAGTGCTGTGAGTTACAGCCTGGCTAGAAAAGAGGAGCAGGGCCAGGGAGAAGGTGACCTTGGCAGTCTGGAACTCGAAGACTCAGAGATGGGCTAACAGGAGGGTGTGCCTGGTGGAGCTGGAGTCGCCACTGTGGTCTGTGGGCCAGTGGAAGTTAGAAGCCTGGAGCAAAGGGCAGAGGCTGAGAGAGAAGCAGATACTACAAGAGAGACCTGCTTCCCCCTGCAATCCAGCAAACGCCCCCTGGCTCTTGTTCCCAAGGGGCCAGCTATCCTGCTGTTTGCATTCCTAGAAGAGCATGACATGCAAGTCAGGAGCCCAGGTCATGACAGATCCAAGTTCATATCTTAGCCTGGCGCAGTGCTGGCTGTGATTTTGCACGCGCTTGACCTGCCTGTGCCTCTGGCTTCTCATCTGTAAAATAAAGGCGAGAATTCGCAGGTCATGTGAAGATTAAGCAAAGTAATATATGGTACATAGAACACAATACTGAGCTATTACCAGCATCACTGTCATTTCCATGAGCTTTCCCATCATCCCACTCGTGTCTTTGTAATAACCTCCCCTATTTCTCTTCCAGAAGGAACTGAATGAGTCTTTGTTTCTCGTGACCCAGAGATCCCAAAGCAGCCCTTCGGTTTGGGTTTAAAGGGTTTTTGAGGTGGGATTGGAGGCAGATCTGGGTTTCACATTCAGGTCCTTGCTCTTACTGGTTTTTAAGTTCCTTAAACTTTTCATAAGTTAGAGCACGGGGAGAATAGATGATCTGAAAGATTTCTTCCAGGCTTTGCATCCTACGATACTAAACCAACTTTTGTTAGTGTATTATCTCTGTTACGTACTAAAAAAAGGCTTCTTACAGGGACATTTTGAAGACCCAGCAATGTAAGGAGTGACGAGGCCATTACAGAGCCCTTGATAGTTTACAGATTCTGTTCTTAGATATGTTTTACTGCATTGAACTGAGGTTCAACAACTCTACAAAGTAAGTGTTACCGAGTCCAAGGTCCCTCTGCTTGCCGCATGACAGGCCAATAGATCGGAGACGAGGCGTTGAGGCAGGGAATACGATGTTATTCGGACAGCTGGCAGACCGAGAAGATGGCAGAATAAAGTCTCAAAATAACCATTTTATTGGGGTCTGGATGCCAGTTTCTTTTATGGCATAGAGACGGGGAGGAGATGAAGAAGTAAAGTAAAAAGGCCATAAGTTTTGCCAATATCCCCTGGGATGGCCAGCCTCGGGCAGGGGGTGTGTTCATTTCTTCTTTCTTGCAGCCATCCACAGGTGCACAGGGGCCGGATGTTGCTCTGAACAAAGGCACTTTGGTTTAACCTTCAGGTAGAGGGGCAGGGTTCCCCGAGGCGGACCATTATGTATAGACAGGATCCTTTTAGTGAAGAAAAGCAACGGGAAGCAAAGGTTAAAGAAACGGATCCAACATGGAGTCCGATTTGGCTCTTCCCTGTTACGTAAGGAACATAAGGAAGGAAGATACTCTTCTCACCCCTATTCTTCTGATGAAAAAAATAAGGGCTCGCACAATGTCTGTGACTTCGCAAGAGCTGCAGGCTAAAAAGTGACAAACGATTGGCTCAAAATCCCGGTTTTCTGATTCTGAGCACAGGTCACACGGCTCACCGCCCAGATGCCACCGACCCACAGGGCAGGGACATCAGCGAAATGAGGAAAGGAAGAATTTTGAGCATTTAACTTTGCCTTTCAATATATTTGATTACTTGTAAGTTTGCGGGATTCCATCTTTAATCACGTTGGCCGTGTTGGACCACAGGCTCACAAAATCCCTGAAAATGTAAGGATCACCTCTCGTGATCCTTAAAGCTGGTGGTGAAAGCCATCCCCAGCCCAGCAGCAGGGTGGGCGGCGTGCCCCCATCCCCACGGTGACGGGCACACAGTCAGTCCTCGCCTCTTCCTGTCCGGCCATGGGGGTGGGATCAATGAAGTGGCAGTGACAGAGAGGTGACCGCCACCCGCCCATCCCCCCTCCACCCTCCTGAGTTGTCACAGAAAGGGGAGGGCAGTTTTCCACTGATCTTTGCCTTCGCCAGGGCCGGCTCCAAGACCCCGCGTGGAGTTCAGCCTCCCTAACCACTGATGCTGTGTTTATTCTGACACCTGGAATAGAAGGCAGCTTCTAATAGGTACTGGATGCTGGGAATACACTTTCAGTCTTGCCTGGTTGGAACCGTGCAGACCTCGTGAATATAGGCTTATAAATTTTACAACACCCATGAAATATTGTTCTTGGAATAGGAACATTACAGAGATGGTTAAACCAGACCCTTAATTCCCTCGAGCACTATTTGTATAGCTATGAATCTCAGTATCAGGCACAATTTACAGCCCTAATAGCTATCTCTTTGCCACTATATGCATCCTTAAACAAAACCAGCATAAAAGAGAAGGTATTTAGACACAATTAAAGCAACCGATTCCTATGCACACTTATGATACCAAACATAGATGACTCACTTCTCTCAAAAATTATTATCTTTTGTATAGTTTTTACTTCACTGGATTTTGGAAAGAGTATTTTGAAAGGAGCAATCACAAATTCCCTGAAGGGAAAAGCATCAGGATGGCGAAGATGAGTATTCTGAGAACCCCTTTTAAATGCTAGAAGGCACAGCCCACCAGAATCGTCTGCGGAGCCTTGGGGAGTTTATGTAGGCTGCTAAATAAAACATAAAATGTTATAGTGTGTATGTTCTACTTTCTACATTGTTTCCTCCATATAAAAGTTTATTGGTACCTTCAGGGAGTCAGACAAATGTTTCAAAAGCTCACATTCCACTGTCTGTGCTGGAAATCAGCTTTGTTTGAAAGTTCCTAATGTTTGCAGTATTTGTTTATTGGGTCATAAGTTCTTCTGTTTCTATTTGGGGATGTATGAATAATTTCACAAGCTTATACACGAGTCAGGTTATAGTGACACCATCATTTTAAAAAACTGAGATGCAGCGGTGCCTAGCACTGGCCTTACAAATAGCAACTCTCCAATAAGTGTTTGCAGGAGGGGGCCGGGGAGGGAGGGAGGAGGGCCAGAGGGACCCATAGGAGCCCTAAAGAAGGCTGGTTCGTTGGGGTTCTTGGCTTCCCCTCTACTTATCACTCAGAGTCTGAGCCCCAAGATCTTTTTCTGTCCAATCTGATTTCCAATGTGACAGTCAAGGTCATAGCCCACAGAAGCTGAGTCTGTGTATGGATTCATTCTGGAACCATATGTCACTCCCAGAAGAAAACCAACCTTTCCATTGTGGCCATGCTTGGGCTGTCTTATATTTTGATTTGGAACCAATGAGCTGAGCAGGAGAAAGCTTCCATCTCCAGGCCATCTGTTTGCCCTGTGGCAATACTAACTGGAGGGTAGGTATTTATTATAGAAGCTCCAGTCCCGTCTTTCAAAACAGCACAGGTCTCCCCTCCTACTCATCTCTGAGACTTCTCTCTCTTTGAAACCCCACAAGGCTCTCTCACTAGGATGCCCTGTCTAGTGACTGATTTCACAAAGCTGTGTATCATTCTAGTGTCTGTTAGTGGCAGCTCTGCCGCTCACCAGCTGTGTGACTTTGAGCAAGTTTCTTAACCTCTCTGAGCCTTGTTTTCACTATAAAATGGGGCTCAGAAGCCACCTTCAAGGAGTTTTGTGAGGAGTAAAGGAGACAATGTGTATAAAGTGCTTAACACAGTTCTTGGTACATGGTTGCCTTTTTTTGTTTCGCTTCTGTGTTTTGTTTGTCTTGTTTTTTGCTTTTTGTTTGTTTTTAAATCTTGAGGCTTTTATTTATTTATTTTAATATTTATTTATTTATTTGTCTGTGCTGGGTCTTAGTTGCAGCCTGCGGGATCTGTAGTTGCGACATGCAAACTCTTACTTGTGGCATGCAGGATCTAGCTCCCTGACTAGGGATGGAACCCAGGCCCCTTGCATTGGGAGCATGGAGTCTTAGCCACTGGACCACCAGGGAAGTCCCCATGGTTGCCTTTTAATAAAAGTCAGCTTTTATTATGACTGCTGTAATTTAAAAAAAAAATTAAATATACTCACAGAAAAGTGAGTGTAGCTATGAAATCTGTGCCCAGATTAAGAAACATAATATTACCAACACCCCAGGCCCCCCTTCCCTTCCCAGTCACTACCTACCCCTCTCCCAAGGGAAATCATTATTCTTCTCTTCAATATCATGGATTAATTTTTGAACTTTATGAAAATGGAATCAAACCATGTGTTCTCTTTTTTTTACTCAGTACTGTTTGTAAGACCCATCCACATGGATACATGCAGTTGTAGTTTGTTCATTCTTGTTGCCATATATTATTTTATGGTATGATCTACAATGATTTATTTATCTTTCCTACTCTGTGGACACATGGATTGCTTTCAGTTTTGGAATATTCCTTTGTTCTGCCATGAATATTCTTGTACATGCATCTTAGTGAACACATGTAGAGCATGTACTGAGAGGAGGAATGCCTGGGTCACTGGGCCATTAAATGTGCTGTGAATGGCCGTCATTAAGAAGTCTACAAAAAACAAATGCTGGAGAGGGTGGAGAAGAGGGAACCCTCCTACACTGTTGGTGGGAAGGGAAATTGGTAAGCCACTATGGAGAACAGTATGGAGGTTCCTCAAAAAAACTAGAGTTGCCATATGATCCAGCAATCCCACCCACTCCTGGGCATACATCCAGACAAAACTATAATTCAAAAAGATACATGCATCCCAATGTACATAGCAACACTATTCACAATAGCCAAGACATGGAAGCAACCTAAATGTCCATCGACAGATGAATGGATAAAGAAGATGTGATACAGATATACAATGGAATATTACTCAGCCATAAAAAGGAATGACATAATGCCATTTGCAGCAACATGGATGGGCCTAGAGATTGTCTTACTGAGTGAAGTAAGTCAGAAAGAGAAAGACAAATACCATATGATATCGCTTGTATGTGGAATCTAAAAAAATGATACAAATGAACTTATTTACAAAGCAGAAACAGACTCACAGAAAACAAACTTATGGCTACCAAAGGGGAAAGGGTGGGGGAGGGATGCATTGGGAGTTTGGGATTAGCAGATACAAACTATTACATATAGAATAAATAACAGCAAGGTCCTGCTGTGTAGCACAGGGAACTATATTCAGTATCCTGTAATAAACCATCATGGAAGGGAATATGAAATGGAAGGGAATATGTATATATGTATACAACATATATATATATAAAACTGAATCACTTTGCTGTACACCAGAAACTAACATAACATTGTAAATCAACTGTACTTCAATAAAAATAAAATAAAATAAAAATAAATTCACTGTTAATATTTGCAGGCAGAAAACATGCTCTACTTCTCATGCAGCCATCACTCCCAACAAGGACATTGGGCAATTATTTGTAAATTGATCCAGATACCAGACAAAATGTCTATTTCAGAAGTAAGGGGGGAAGCATTTCAAAATGGTTTGACTAGAAAATAAACCTTGTTCTTAATCATAAAATCCATGTTTTACTCTGAAGCCACGTTAGATGATGAAGCAGGAAAGGGCAGACTAAGACCCCTGAGCCCAATGCGAGGTGCTGGCTTCTTTGTAAATAAAGTTTATTGGAACACAGCCACCCCCGTTCATCTGAGTCTACAGCTGCTTTAGTGATGCAGCCGTAGAGCTGGGTATTGTAATGGAGATCATGCAACCCCCAAAGCCTAAATTATTTACTATCAGGTTATTTAAAGAAAGAGTTTGCTGAAGCCTGAAGGAAAGAATAGTTAAAGGTAGGAGGAAGATAATCTGAGCTCTTCCGATGCCCTGGGCAACGTCCTCAATTCATCCACACTCATTTTTCCTCACTGCAAGGCACGTACTCCCTGCTGCCATCGCTCAGAGGTGAGCTCTAGGCGGTGGAGAGCCTTTACTTTGTCCGAAGGTCTCATAATGACCATATGTCTTTGAAAGAAAAAAAAGTTACACGGGATCAAAATATTGTTCTAGAAAAGAATGCATAAAATATGGCAGTTAGAATAAAGGGAGCTGGCCAGTCAAGGAAGTGCAGGGAAACAAGAATGAGATGTCCCCACTGGCAAGGAGAGGGCAGCGTGATCCAGGAACACAGGTGGGCCCTCTGCAGGTGGCATGCCCATGGGGGAGAGGGTCTGGCGGTCCCAGGTCTGTGACCTCAGCATTTCAAGTAGTCCGAAACCCCCCTGCTCCTCAGAGCCCACACTCACAAAGAAAAATTCTGATTTTAATTTGATTTCCCGGTTAGTTTGCCTAGAGGGATAGAATAAACCAAACAGCAAACATGAGTCTCCAATCTGCTTGATGGTTTTATTTCTCATTACGAATGAGTAAATTGATGCTCTGTTTTCTACAAAGCTATTGCATAGTTTAATGAGTGCTTTTGTCCTTGTTTAACGTTCAGTGGGACCAGGGTTAATACAGGACAAACAAAATAAAAAATAAAAAAACCCCAAACAACACATACCCCCTTTCTTGTGGCCTAACCTAACGTCATTTATTTATATGTATGTGTGTGTGTTTGTATGCATGCTTAAGAAATGAGGCTTCGTTATTGTTATCATAACCTTATATTGAAACCGCTTCCACGTCATCATGCTTTTTCTTCTTCGCCTAGTGAATTTAAATCTTAAACAATCACGTTCTAAATTGTATTGTAGCCAAAATAGATGCTCGCTGCCTCGGCCACTGCCATTTCGACTGACTAACTTGGCGGAAGGACAGCCTCTATTTTGTAATTAGGTTTGTGTTCCACATCTAGGCTGCAGTGATATTGTTACTGAATTGATGCACTGGACCCACGCCGAGGTCCTAGCCCAGGCCGAGACCCCTTGTCTCCACCAGGAAGGTTCTTTTTCTGATCAGATTCTTGCAGCCAATAATGAAACCAATGCTGAGACAGGAGGAGCACAAGCTTTATTCAACGGCCAAAGAATAGAGAAGTGGGAACCTAGTTCGCAGATCAACTTCTCAACCCAATTTTGGCAGAGATATAAAATCTATAGGAGGGTCAAGGTAAAATGGAGGGAATTGGGAAGAGTGGGAGGAATATTCATGACTTATCTGAGAACAGGGGTGTGGTTTGGGCCCGGAACTGATTCAGTTCTTCTCTCCAGTCCTTGTATGGGCTTTCCTGGTTGTTGTCATGGCAACCGTCAACTGTCCTGGCGCTGGTGGCTGTGTTATTTAGCATGCTAATGTATTACAATGAGTATATAATGAGGCTCAAAGGTCTACTGGAGGGACTTGCCTGGTAGCGCAGTGGATAAGACTCTGTGCTGCCAATGCAGGGGGCCCGGGCTTGATCCCTGGTCCGGGAACTGGATCCCACATGCATGCCGCAACTAAGAGTTTGCATGCCACAACTAAGGAGCCCGTGTGCCGCAAGTAAGACCCGGTGCAACCAAATATAAATAAATAAATATTTTTTTTAAAAAAAGTCTACTGGAAGTCTCTCTTCCACCATCTTGGATCTAGTTGGTTCTGACCAGTTCTTGGTTTTTTTCTTCACCGCTTCTTCCTGAAACTTAGACAAGAGTAATTGGTTTCCATTCAAGGGAGGGGCAGCGGTATGATTCTGCGGCAACAGCCTTGGTAACAATGTCACATAGCGCTTTTTATGTTTGGAATATATCTTGGATATAAATTATGCACAGGAAAGAAAAAACAAAACGTATTGTTTCTGAAAGCTTTTTGGTGAAAGTACCTTGTATACTTTTCTAAGGAGGGTCACCTGAGTCTAGGTGTTGCCATATAACCTCTTGTTCGTGCAAATAATTCGGGCCCTTCAGCCCGAGCAGGGATTCAGGCGCCTGTGACTTCTGAGTCTGTGCTGTCTGGGGACCATGGAAGAAGCACCATAGGCAAAGGACGACGCTAAGCAAGGACTTGGTCTCAGCTGGAGTCTGTCACCAGCCTGATCCCATGAGGAGCTCTGGAGCAGGAACTGCACCATAAAACTGGTCCCACCACGAGCAAGGGGCTTGGCCTTCTGTGCCCTGCACCTCCATTGGCCCATCATCACCTGTGGGATGGGGAGGAGGGTATCATCTCCTGGGCTGGGGCTCTCTTTTGTCCGAGGGCCATTCTTTGGAGAAGGGGCAGCTTTGAGCTGTTAGCAGGCAATGGTCAGAACGGATGTGGGATGAACGCAGCCAACAAAGTGGTCCGGCTGGGGCAGAAAGAGCCTCGCCTGCACAGGGGAGCCATAATCTACCCGAGCGAATGTGGGCCAGAGTTTCTCTGATAATATTTTGGAGGTCATACTTTTACGCACTATCCTGGACTACAAAATAAAGAACACCACCAACAAAAGCACATTATCTCTGAGAGGCTTTGTTTTCTTTGTTTATTTTTTTTTAATTGAAGTATAGTTGATTTACAATGTTACATTAATTTCTGCTGTACAGCAAAGTGATTCAGTTATACACACACATATATATATACACATTCTTTTTTTAAATATTCTTTTCCATTATGGTTTATAATAGGATATTGAATATAGTTTTCTGTGCTATAGAGCAGGACCTTATTGTTTATCCACTCTATATATAAAAGCTTGTTTTTAGAAAAACTGAGAACGAATTGGCCACAATCTGGATTGTATGTTCCAGAATGGAAGGAGATGTCTTTCAGGAAAGCAATATATATGTACGTATATATACGTGTGTGCATGAAAAGCAAAATCAAAAACAGAAAAAAAATCTCTCCTCTGCTATATTTAAATTTGCCAAAATAAATGTCCCTCTTTTTTCATAAAATGTGCCCCTTGTAGACGTGAGAATTGTAGACAACTAAAATACTGTACTGAAAAGGAATTAGGCAAAATTAAACTAAACTTTGACTGTAGTATTCCATATCGGGAGACATTATTAAAAGCACGGAACAGTTATAAACCTGGTTCAAAGCCTACCCTTATTACAGTTAAGGGACTAATTTCTCTCTGTGAGGGTCCTTGAGAATCATTTATAGAAGAGGCTTTTGAGATGCTTTAAAAAATCTGAAGAAAACTTATCCAAAAATAAGTCAGCTCAGGAGTGCCAATTAGTCCTGCATGGAATCTGTATCAGATGACAAGGATTTCCTCCTGCAGAATTGCACAGCCCCCCACCCCTCTGCACAGGGTGAGCAGTCCCCCAGCCCCCCAGCCTCCCAGCCTCCCAGCCTCCAACCTGAAGGCTGTCTCCGCCTCCCCAGAAAGGGCTTAGGTTCCACGCCGGGTTCTGCCTCCTTTGACTGAAAACTCATTAAGGGCCATTTCCGTCACTCTGAAAGATCCTGCGGTGTAAACTCAATAGGAGAAGAGAAGAAGGCAAGTTCCCCAGTGCTACCTTTCTGAAGGTTGGCCAGGAATTGAAAAGCTGAGATTGAAAGAAGCGAGCAAACTTCTCTTGGGATACCGGTAAAGCTCAGGAAATATCCTTTCTTAGCAAAATGGCAAACGCAGAACGTACTCCTTGTGGGGCCATTCCAGTAATCTTCTTCTTGTTTTATTTCTTTTTAATATATTAATCTGGGTTTGCCCAGACAGCTGCCTTGGCCCCCAATTCTAAATTAAGAAATTCACCCACAGAGTCCACGAACCCACACCTACCGCATCCCACCCAGGACACCTGAAAGAGAAAAGACAGTTACAGTCATCAAATTCTGTTCATTTATCTTAAAAATGTATACA